>NC_091939.1:33767540-34075040 GCF_041260155.1 Ptychodera flava | reverse complement strand
TGTGTTAGAGCTAAGATGGTGATGGTCTTAGACCATCTGTCTAATGTTTACACTCCTTGACCTACTTCTACATATTGGTTCTCGCAAACCTATCTGTATGAATGTATTTATAAAAATATATTTTTCTTATGTAAAGAAGAATAAAGAATTTCTTGCTCTGAATTGGTTTATTTATGTATATGCAAACTCTAAAACAATACAAAATCAACAGTGAATACTTTTGCACTGCAACATTTCTCTGTCTATACTTAGTGACTACATTCTTGCTGTTTTATTACATGAATAAATTATTTAAAATACACATTTTGATGTTTTCATCCTGTAAAATATATCCAATTTAATTTAATACCTTGGCATTTGAATAGTTTTTGAGCAAAAAAAATCAAATCCTACCTCTGCTTTCTCCCTTGCCTCTCTCATTCAACATTTCTACGTGATTATTCTAGTACTGAGCACAGGGAATTGAGTAATCTTGTTGTTGTTGTTGTTGTTGTTGTTATTGTTGTTGTTGTTGATGGTGATGATGATGATGACGATAATAAAAAATATTAAAAAACAATGTGTCATTCCTTGCTGTTGTTTGTCGATGTTGTAGATAATTGTAAAAGAAAACTGTAATCGTGACCAAAAAAACGACGTAGGTCGCCCAACGTCACTCCCGTCCTATTATACAGACGGGAGTCACATTGGGCGACCTACGTCGTTTTTTGGTCACGATTACAGTTTTCTTTTACAATTATCTACAACATCGACAAACAACAGCAAGGAATGACACATTGTTTTTTAATATTTTTTATTATCGTCATCATCATCATCATCACCATCAACAACAACAACAATAACAACAACAACAACAACAAAAACAACAAGATTACTGAATTCCCTGTGGTACTGAGGTACTAGACCCAGCTCCAACATGCCAGTCACTTTAACATGAATTCCACTAAATTGAAGTGGCAATCTCTTCTTTACAGGGTATCAATTTGTTTGGAGAGTAACTATACATACCTGTTCATAGGGTTCAGAGTGTATGATGTCTAGAAACTTCCAAACAGCTTCCCAAAAGTCAGGATAATGGTCAATAGACCACTGCCACAAATCTGCATAAGTTTCTACAATCAAACAGAGCAAAAAAGAATTAAAATAAAAGTTTAAATATATATATTTTTTTGTTGTCAGTATTCACCACTTCTTTCAGTTGTCATCTTTTGCTGTTGTCATTGGATGCTAATAGCATGTGTTAGCAATTTTTGTTTGGTGATGTAAACATTTACTTTAATAAAAACATTTCTGGTACGTTCGCAAACCAAAGCCACAAAATACAAAATAAAACCAAAGTTATGAAAACATAAAAAATTAAGAAAAACATTTTCATGGTTTTGTCAAACAGTTGCTGACCAATCAAGCATGTCAGGAAAGCGTTCTTGACTTGTCTTTTCAGAACACTCCATCCTTCCTTAGCTGTACTGCAGAATTAGTTCATGACAAAAGTATATCATTGGTACAGTCGTAATATTACATACAATCGAACCAGTCTCACAGTGGTAGTCCTATTAGTTTTATATGCATTTACAGTACAACCACCGGTCTTCTGTGGTCAGTTGTCATATGCAATTGCTCCAATTTGAACAAAACCTGTGAATAATGGTCGGAATATCTGCCTCCGATGCAATGACCTCTGTCAAAAGATGTATAGGTCGAAAGCAAGAAATGAATCTTTTTTGACTGGTTTCATATCTGCATTACAACTGTTAGAGGAATTAAAAGCATGTATCATATGTTTTCTACGTGATTTATGTATTGAATTGTATTGTAACCGCTATTTTTTCTTAAATTCACCAACACATCACCTACACCGAAAGTAATATGCTGCATTCATCTTCTATAGGAAGGTCATCTCCATATAGTGGTCACTTCTTTTCAGTCCCATGTGTGACCAGGATACACAGATTTGACAACATACATTTCAGTTCTGTTTAAGAGCTTTAAGTAGGGCCATTATTTGTAATTTTTTACCATTTTTTACCTCGGAAAATTCCATGTTGGAGGCTCATATTTGTTGCAAAATGTTGTTTTACGAAGAAACAAACATGATTAGTGATGTTATAGCAACATAAAACTGCTAATTTTTGTTCAAACGTGTTGCCCTTCCGAGCTCGTTTGTTGACGTCTGGCATGCTCAGCGTGCTGGGGAGAACGCAGATATGGCGACGCCGCGATCACGCGAGATGTACAAGTTCACGTTTATTGCGGGATCAAAACAACATCGCGTCGTGGATTGCCAGACACCTGGCTACGCAACGTGCTAGGACAATGGACTACGACGAAAGTACCGGGCAAAAGTAATGACTATTTATTTTGAAATTGCTGTAAATGGCTCGCGCAGATGCAGAAGAATGCCTACGTTGCAGTCCGCGTGTCAACAGTTTGTATTTCTGTCCGGACAAGAATTGAAATTTTCGTTGTAAAATCACATGTTATTTAATTGTAGGGCACCTAATGTTTCCGAAAAATATGCGATTCTCTGTTATTTGACAGGCTATTCATCATGAGCCAGTGATCATTTCAATCAAAACTAACGGAAAAATCGCCAGAAGATACAGCTAATGGAACTTTAAGTATTTCCTCTACATTTTCCAAACAGGTTGGTACATGATGGTACCTGTCAGATTGTTTGTGTATTGTTTAATGCTGTCATAACATTGAAATTATCCTTCGCTGTTGTTCTCTTTTCCTGTTTTCATGTATGGACAAATTTTGCAAAGGGCATGTTAAATAGATTAATCTTTGTATTGGCATAATCTTAATAGGAAACAATTAAAGTTTTCCTGTGAGCTAAATAAAATTCATGTTATTTTTGCAAAGCCCTTACTGTGAGCTGCAACACTGCAACATGTGTGCACACTCTCACAGATGTCACTCTGGATAATTTTAATCATGCATTCTCAGCCATTCTATATTTTGTCTAGTTTGGTGTGTGAACACTGAAAAACCAAACAGAGTAATCAGAATGACAATGCATCATAAATCAAAACATAATTATCTGCAGGAAGACGAAAATCACATGACTGGCTGTAATGTCCATTTTTTTCTCACAAAAATCAGTATGTGGGATTTCACAGCATATACACTTAGTTATATGTGTAGCCACTATAATCTATGACATCATATTTAAGCTGTAAAGACCTGAAATAAAAAATATGCTGTAAATCAGGATTCAAATTGGCATCTGGAAAAGCTGCAAAATCCTGCTATAGATGGATTATTTTTTACATGCTTAATGACAAACAGCATGCTAGTAGAATCTAAAAGGGTAATGATGTATCTAGAAAAGGCACTGTATAAATACTCAGGGGTTGATGATGAATTACTTTTATGGGTGAGTATCAACATCTCGGGTCAAATGTACATTTTCCCATTAATTTTGTAAAATGAAAAAAGGGTTAGCAGAAGAAACATATATCAAAAATCTACTTCTGTTCTACATCTTGTGATTAACGTTTTCAGCTCTGTATTTATCCAGGTCAAGCAGGGTAATTTTGATCATAACTTGTACATATACATATTTAGTTAAAAACTTTCATTGAGTGACTGGAAAGACTGAGTTGACATAAGAGTTTGAAAGTAAAGCTGTAGTATTCTTTATTTAATTTACAATAGAACACGCAACTCGGGACTTGTGTTTTATAACACTTAGCTGAAGGTTGTTTAGGAATTGTTGCGATATGTAGTAGAGCACAAAACGACTCAACAGAACGAAGGGAGTGGCACAGAAACGGATCGCATTCAACTCTTTCGCCTTTTATTAGTTTCTCATACTCACAGTTCATGCAGTTGGCTAGCTGCAGTACAGTAGCTCGAGGTTTGCCTGGGTATTTGGGTCGGACGGCAAAACCGTCTGTTTTGCCGTCCGACCCAATACCAGGCAAAACCTCGAGCTACTGTACTGCAGTTAATGCAGTTGGCATGGTATTAAAAGCCTTGCTGTCAGGGAGGAAATTCACTGCAAGATGAAGATCGTTTGGTGTTCGTATCTGGACACCCCATTATTGTGGTGTTTTCGTTAATTGTTCAATACGTTGATCACCGAAATCGCCATAATCACCCAGACAGCCACAGTAATTCATTTAGTAGGTGTGAGTGGGGGTGTGGCACACACGCAGGCCGCTCATTGGCTGACGGCCATCGTAAAAGTGAGTGTCTGATGATGATGAAATGTACGGCCACGTACGGCGATACAAACATTGAAGTGAAAGACGCTCAGTGGAATCACGTCATAGAATAATTATATTTCATAGTTTGAACTATAATTTCAGGCCTGGGTTCTGTGAAAGTTGCCCACTATAAAGAACTAAAAATTACATTTGTACGGCGGGCAACTCTCTCCTAGACCGACCGTTCAGTCACTGACTGTGCGGCGCGGCGCCGCCGTCGAGTCGCTTCGATATGCAGTCGACGAACATAACGATCTTCAGTCACCACCCCGTGACCTTCTTTGCACCTCAATATTAAAGCTAAAACAAGTCGACAAGGAGAGGTTTTAAGAAGCAGGTACTTTAAAAATTGCCGGAACTGGTAAAGGATGAAGCGAGCTGCAAACGGTAAACATATTTACATAGTACTGAACATTGCTGAGTTGGCACTGTGACAGCTAGTGTGAGGCAAAACTATAAATGTAAATACTTCTCACTCACCCAATTTTAAATCATGATCACCGTTGACTTTTTCCATAAATTCGATGGTTCTACACTTTTTCTTTGAATCGGGCCGCCACATAACAACGTCGACATTATCTTGCGCTCTCTCCATAGCGAACTTTAAATTGTTTGTTTTGCTTGACGATTATGTAAGTTCCTAGGTCACACCTCGATAGCAGTACACTTGCATGTACTGTGTGGAATGGGTTGGATGTGTACACACACGCGCTGCAGAGGGACGGGATCGGGAAAATATTGCCGTATAACCGCAACGTGACCCTTATATATTCGCATGTCAAGAAAATAGTTCAATCGTATTTCCTTATAGTAAAGCATATTTAGTGCACATGTATTTTTACCTCAGTTCATTTATATGTGGCAATTTAATAGCATTGATCTGCCAAAATAATTGTGCCTTTTTGAGAATACCATTGAGGGAAACGAGGTTGCGCATTGATATTAAATGTTACTTTGTGTACTGAGTATGTACGTTGGACGAGTTCATTCATTTGTGGAGGGCAAGAGTCACCTGTAGCAGCCGACGTGATTGGCCAAATGGTATCACGCGATTGCATTTTACAAGTGGTATGAGCTGAGTAAGCATGATCGAACGTGAGCAGAAAGCAGGAACTTGTTGGTCTTCGCGATATCGTCAATCATCCACACTTTTTTGAAAAAGACGCATTTAAGGGACGGTTCATTTGATTTATGGGAGGTGGGGCCGGAGGCGTTTCAAAAAATCATTGTTGCTGGCCATTTATAGGAAAAAAGTGTCTGCCATATGGGCAGGGAAAACACTTCTTCAAGGAAACCTGCAAAAAATAATTTGTTGTTAAGAGTAAGACAGCAAATTGTATCATTAGCGGTCTCCGGAACTGCCGCCTGCGGCACTTAATTACGGTCCAGCTTTCATAGATTGTTTCATAATTAATCTGATGCATAGGATATAATTTGAATTGGTTGGTGGAAATATACAAGCAGAAACCTGAGTAAACACGGATGTGTACTAGTATTCTGGTTATTTGCAAGTTGTTTACAAACGCATTACAATGCAATGATTAGGCCTAATTCCCAATTTTCGGTTTGTTGTTCATATGTAGCCTAGGACAAAGTTTAACATTTTCTCTTGAACTGATTTTTATTGCAAAAGAAAATACAGGTAGTGCCATGACATATATGTTGTAAGATTATAGATTATGTCATTTGATCAAATATTTAATGAAGAAAATAAAACTTCAGCAGCAACTCAAATATCAGTATATAATTTTATTTTATGATATTCATTGCACATGTAATCGCAATAACTCTAGTCTTCTGTCACACATGTTGACATTTTGACATACTGAACTTTCCAAAAACCGGTTTTTGGAAAGTTCAGCAAAGCGCTTGTCACGTGACTATTATGCAAGTAATGATCGTGTACTCTTTATGGTCAGATTTCCAAATATCAGGGCTTTCAGAAAATATATACTTTGTTGGGGTTTGGGACTTCTATAACTGAGAAAAAAATAAAAATCTGAAAGTGTCTATTTGCCATTTGGTACATAACTACCTTAAATCCTTACCAATAACCAAAAAGTAGAACTGTATATGAAATTTAAAAAACTTTGGGTATAAATATTTGAAGAATAAATAGACATTGTATTAAACTTTGTTGGATTCAAAAGAATTTTACAAACTTTCTTTAATCTAAAAGGCTAATTGTACTCCACGAAAAAGGTAAAATCAGGCAGCTTTGTCCCTGTTGGAACTTCTATATAGGTTTTTTACACAGCAAATTTCTTGGAATGCTCTTTCCGTTACAACTTATATTATGCAGAAAAGAAATGCACCCACCATCGGTACAAATCAAACAGGATTGGATAATTTATTGTGCTGTGCGTGAAAAACCATAATTTGCCAATCAGCGATTTATTTTTTTGTGAAAAAGTAAAGACAAGTAAAATGTACAAAGGTAACCTTTCGGAAAAAAATTCCTACCAGGATGGGTAAAATAAATTTTTGCCATACTTATTTCCTCCAGCTCCCCCCCAAATCAAATGGACACGCCTAATCAAAAAATGGCAAATAAAACAAATCTACATAACTATAGCTGTGTCGAATGAATTAACAAAATTGTAAAGCAGCTTGTCTGGAAAAATTAGTCATCAATTCGAAAGAAGTGAAAGAAAAATATCGATAAAACCATATCATCATCTGTATGTGTTTAAGACCAACCAATTAAGTCTTATAAGTTTGATTCATCATCTTGACAGTGGAATAATGTACTCATTCATGAAGAAAGATAGCATTTTAGTTGCACAACATAGTATTGGAGATAACTGAAACCCCATCAAAGAGTATTATCTGAATTTCTTGTATTTAAAACTGTATTTCACAAAGATAGTGATACTATATATAATTTCGGATGATGCATCATTACCATTTTCAATTCCCGCAATTGCTGATCTTTTGATATTGGTATTGTTATCAATATTGTGTTTTCTGGCAATGAAAGAAATGCTTTTCTGCAAGATTTCTGTTACATATAAATTACACTAAAATAAGATGTATGCCAATGTTTCTTTTTGGCACAAACATGGTATTTCCTAAAAGTTTTGGTCATACTTCCTGTGATCAGGCCGCTTTGAAAAGTCTTCCAATTTCAATCATTTACTAAATTGCTTACAATGCCTGTTGAATAATGACGATTTTATCATCTCTTTGATGCAGATGAATTTGATGAAAACAACCCTTTTCTGCCAAATATTTGAAATAGGACAGCTGAACAGAGACGAATGATACCGTTCATATCAGTTTCGCTGTACCAGCGTCAACTGTATCACGACTGATGACGGAAGTAAGAACGAATGATACCGTGATACCATGAATGCCTTTGACCTTTTATTATCAAATAAAAATAACTTTTTTATTATTATATTTCCTATAAAAAGAAAATCAACAAGCAATATTCAACAATGACTGCCGTGGTCGGGTGTGTGCTCGCAGTGCTCCTGAAATGTTTGTTCCAAAACCTATATTGCCATAATCTAACAGACCTAACAGCTGAGGACAAGTCCATAAGTACTGGTTCTGTGGTGTGGCAGACTGCCAAGCGGGTTGACAATTTCTATAGTAAGGAAATTATGATAAGATGTCTCAGTATAGGAACGATGGGCCCGGTGTGCAATAAAAAGCCGTCCAGAAGTGTCAACACTTCATGCTATCTAGCCATCCTGTGTTTATTACTCTCCAATGATGTTGATTTAAATCCAGGACCCACAACAGATAATAGCCTAAGTGATGGACCTGATCAACATGAACAGAATAAGCTCGAAGTGTGTGTAGTTTGTAACTTTCCGATTTATTTTTCGGATTTATTCAGTGCTATAAATCATGGCACAAACATTGCCTAGATCAACAGCTGGTTGAAGGTAATGACGCAACAATTCTCAAATGGTATTGTGACACATGCCTTGACTTTGAACCACCTGACCATGTGACAAATACTAGTGCCTCTCATTGTTCTCTCATCACACCTCATGATTCTCAAAAAGGAATATCGGTTTGCACTTGGAATGTGAGGAGCATTTGCAACCACTTTGACGAACTCAAATGCATTTGTTAGAATCAAAGCTAAAAGTTTGCGGCATCACCGAAACTTGGCTGAACGATAGTTACAGCGATGGTACCTACAGTATCCCGGGTTATACTCTCATTAGGAGAGATCGTCCCATAAGATCTGGCGGAGGTGTTGCTATGTATGTGTTATCTAACCTTAAATCAGGTGCAGCCAACGAACAATGCACTTTTAAAAAGGTCCTTACTATGATAAGATATATTGTGCATGACAAATAATGTGAACTGACTTATTTTAAGTCAAGAGGGTAATTAATTAGCTGTTCATAATTTGCCCTCCCACAGAAAATTTTTCGACTTACCCTCCCACACTCAAACTTCATTTTTACCCACTCCCCACTTATTTTTGCCTGTTTCCCCTCCCCACTGTGAATTTTCGACCTGTGGCGAAAAAAACTTGATAATTTCCCCTGCCCTGGAAACAATTCCCTTAAAAAAGTTTTTCGCCAAGCCCTGTCCCCAGGACAATCAACCGATATCCGCCCTGCCCAACAAAAAAACCTAAAATTTGCTCCCCTACCGCCTAAAATCATGTCCCCTGCCCTAGCAAAATTAAAATTTCCCCTGCCCTCAAAAATTGCTCCTGGAATAGCTCTTTCGATGAATAGCTCCGTTGGCTGCACCTGTTAAATACAAAGAACGTGAAGATCTTCAATCAAGCAACATTGAAGACCTGTGGATACAAATACGTCTCACTAATTCAAAGCCAATCCTATTATGTACTGTGTACAGACCTCCAGATTCTGCTTCGTCATGGTTTTCCACTTTTGAATCAACCTTGGATCGTGCATGTAGTGAAGATGTTGAAACAATCATCATGGGTGATCTCAACATTGACACTTTAACTGACAGTAGTAACTGCAAACAATGGAATTCACTTTGCAATTCCTTTGGTCTGGTGAACATGATCAAATCACCTACAAGAATCACAAATAATACCAGCACTTGTATAGATCATATATGGACAACACACCCAGAGAGAGTTCTCACTAGTGGTGTGTCATGTATTGGTCTCAGCGATCATTATCCTGTTTACATCATAAGACAAAGTTCAAATAATTCTGAGCCTAAAACAAAACATACCATAAAATATAGATGCACAAAACATTTTGACCCGGACTCATTTTGTAAAGATTTAGCAGGGGTCCCGTGGTCAGTCATCAATAGTTCGGATGATATTACTGATATGCTTGACACATGGAATAAATTATTTCTCAGTATTGTAGATAAACATGCGCCAATTAGAGAAAAACGTGTCAAATATCCAACAGTTCCAGAATGGTGGAATGAGGATATAGATTTAGCAATTAAAATTAGAGATAAATACAAAAAGGGTAAATCACATGATTTATATAAACGTTGGAGAAACAAAGTTACATATTTAATTAGAACGGCGAAAAAGGAGTTTTACAACAGTATGCTTGACAAGTATTCGAATGATTTCTGGAAGTTTTTTTAAACATTTTTCTCCCAAATCAAATTCAAAGAATCCCACTTTTCTTACCAGTGAGGGCATTGAAATATCGGAACATAAAGACATGGCCAATGCTTTCAATAACTTTTTCACAAATATAGCGTCCAAGTATATAAAACAAATCAATTACAATTGTGATAGTTTTATGCACAAATTAAAATTTTACATCAAAGAACCTGCCACAGAATACAGAGTTCAACATACCTGTGTTGGATGAATCAGAAGTTTTGAAATTTCTTACTGGTATAAATTGCAAGAAATCCACTGGTTTAGACGGTATAAGTGCACGCTTTTTAAAGATTGGAGCCAATCAGATTACTCCAAGCCTCACAGTACTTTTTAACTATGCAATTACATCAAGTTCCTTTCCACAACAATGGAAATCTGCCAAAGTTACACCATTATTCAAAAAAGGTGCAATCGATAATGTCTCAAACTACAGACCGATTTCAGTTTTACCTGTTCTTTCTAAGCTATTGGAAAGACATGTTCACACCCATTTTTATGATTTTCTGTCTTGTCACAACTTATTGTCCAACAATCAATCTGGTTTTCGTAAGCTTCATTCCCGTGAAACAGCTCATACTCATCTAACAAATTTATGGTATCAAGAAATTGACAAAGACAACCTTATGGGGTTTTGTTGATAGACTTCAGGAAAGCATTTGACCTTGTTAATCATAATATACTGCTGCAAAAACTTGAGCTTTATGGGTGTTCCGATAAAGCTCTTCTTTTCCTTACATCATATTTAACAACTAGATCCCAGTCAGTTAGCTTCAATGGGACCTTGCTTGAGTGACGCTCTTCCATTTAGTGTTGGTGTCCCTCAGGGCTCCAATCTAGGTCCTTTTTTATTCCTGCTTTTTATTAATGATCTCCCCTAGCTTTAGACAATTCAGAAATCAATATGTATGCTGACGACACAGCGGCACAGGCGGTTGGCCACAATATCCAAGAACTTGAAACTAAGCTCAATGGTGACATGGCATCCATTTTGAGCTGGTGTTGTAATAATAACATGTGTATAAATATAGAAAAGACCAAGGTGATGGTCATTGGAACCTCCCAGAAAAAATCTAGAACAGACAAATGTATAAACGTTGTTTGTAATGACGAGCAGCTTGAATGTGTTAAGCAAGAAAACCTTTTAGGTCTGTCAATTGATGATACTTTGACCTGGGATAAACATGTCAGTAAAGTGTGTGGTAAAGTTGCTTTTAAGCTTTTACAGTTAAAGCGTATACGTCATTCTTAACTAAGAAAAGCAATGTTGACGTTTTACAATTGTTTCATTTTACCTCATTTTGATTATTGTTCGAACATATGGGGTCATTGTTCAACCACTCTTTTATCTCGTATAGAAAGACAGCAGAAATCTGTTGCTAGAGTGATTTTAGATCAAGATTTTAATACTCCAAGTTATGTTTTATTTAAATCCTTAAGGTGGTTGCCAATTCGTGAAAGAGTTTCATACAATGAATCAGTTTTAATGTACAAAGTTCTGAATAACCTTGCTCCTGATTATCTTAATGTTTTAGAGGTGTAAAGCAGATCCACGGACGTAACACAAGGTCTGCAAACAGAGAAGATCTGTATATTCCAGGGCATAGAACCCAATTTTTCAAAAGAAGTTTTATGTACAACGGGGTTAAAATATGGAATACTTTGCCTGGAGAGATCAAATCTAGCTCTTCACTTCTATCATTCAAAAGAAATTGCAAGTGCCATTTTTTTAAATAGATGGGTTAATCTTACTGTTATGTAATTTTTAAATTTGTTTTTAGATTGTTTTACTTGTAGCGTTTTTACATTTTTTTCAGTATAAAGTTTTCTTCCTGAATTATTTTTTAATGTAAATATTGTAAATGTTGTTATACTCGACTCTGTGTGAGAAGAGCCTCTGGCTCAACAGTTTATCGAGTTTAAATAGAGTATAATAATAATAATAATAATAATAATAATAATAATAATAATAATAATAATAAAGCTTGTAACGGGGAAACCTGCAAATGTGGATCGTTATTTTTTAATATTTCTATTCAATAAGTCAACTACATTTTCTTGCTTTCCCGTCAACATTTTTTTCAGCAACTTTGTATCAAATAAAATATCAGTTCCCTCCCTTTAATTCTTACAACATGTATACAGGTACCACATCAAGACAAGCAAAACTTACAGAAAGCTGTCACGTATTAAATATTCTGTATATAGTTTGCTATGTAAGCTTTGCCTTGTATATCTTGAAACCTAGAGTCATACCTTGTAAAAATATCTATCTCAGAAGTAAAGCAAGATGCACAGTTAAACTTTAAAATCATTTAATGAGACAGACGCCGTAACATTCATTGTATTTTTGTTGTGTGACTACTTTGATTTAACTTTTGTCGGGAAATAAACTGAAATTTGTTGGAAGTTGACAAAGCTTGTCATAGGTACTGTAAGGGCAAACAATATCGTTGAAGCAAATTTTAGGATTATATTGTTAGTTCCAACTATGGTGTATATCAGTTCATTAATTCAGAATAATAATGGCCGAGTCTCAAATATAAATTAACTGTTACGATTTTTCATATCATATCTTGATTATGAAAGTGGTTTGATAATTTCGAATTTCGTCTGTCATATGAATCAAAGATCCCGACTGGGTTAGTCTTGATATACCCAATCATCAAATTTCCAACGGTAACTTTCACTCCAAACGGACTTCATACGGGATCTCGTAAACGAGAACTTCTATTGCGCGATCAGTAAACAATGATGATTCAGCAAAAGTTGCGGGAGACATAGCGACAGTGGATTACGTCGCAGGCGCTGACGAGAACATTCAGTTTGCCTGGTTCTTCCATACAGTGAACAGTGCTGGAAACGCCTCAGTAAGTATTTTCTTTATTATGGCAAAAAATCGATTTTGTTTAACAGGGAAACAGCCGACTTTATTGATTTAAGTTGGACATAACTTGTTGTAATACAATATTGTTTTGATCTCACATGGTAAAGATTTTTGGAAAAAAGCCGCTCCCAAGAATGTCACAGAAACAGCCAAGGTTTATCAGCTCTTTTTTGGATGAATATCTCTCTAATAAGGATTTTTCTGTCTCTGAATTTTCGAAAACTATTGTTGTAATGATCCGGGAGTCAAGCTTATTAGCTTTATTTATTTATTTATTTATTGATTTATGAACCAACAAGTTGCCTTAGTTACAGGTTCATTTCAGAAAGGAAAGAGAAAAGTTAAAAATGACAAACAAAAACAAGAAAATCTAACACGACAAAAATGGACAATGAAAACAAAATATAAATTAACATGTTTCGCAAAGAAGCTTTTTATCATACTTTTCTGTTGTAACAATTGTTCTGAGAGTGTTATACGTTTAGAATCTGCTTGGTATACAATGCTTGCATCATGATTCTGAGAAGGGCTGATTTTTTCAGTATTAAACATTAATACACGAATCGTTGTAAAGATTGTACGGCATTTTTTATTCGAATCTATTTTTTTCAAGGAATAATTCAAGATGAATATAGTAGATGAAAAGAAGATGAATAATACCACAGAAGTCTTAACAGAAACACAGTAAGTATGGAATCTGAATGCATTGTCAAGATAACGTGGTAATTCGTACAATGTTTGATTCATTATCATCGATACGATCTGCCATCAGCAACTTATTGCTAAAACGAAAGAATGGCAAAACCGACTGCTAAACTGTAAGATTAGATAGGAAAATAAAAATGACATGTTTCTTATACACTTTCTTCATTTGAAAAAACAAAACACAAAAAATGAAAAGACAAGAGCTTAACTAAATGATTTATCGTAACTGACTATAATCGAGAAGATCACCTATGAAGTTTTACTCGCCCATTAGAATCAAATTAAAAGAGTAAGCAATGTATCATTGATTTTTTTTCACTTGTTTGTGCACGCCAGAGGATATTACTAAGACAGTTGTTGAAATTTATATGGTGCTGTGCTGGGCCTACCCTTGATGATGACGTTGAAGATGAGGTAGGTTAGGATTATCATTGTCAACACACAGACATATAGACACACAGGGACATACACAAATATGTATATATGTGTGTGTGCGCGCCTTAAATGAAGATAAAACGACATTTATCAATTCATAATTTTCAAAATTTCGTGCTCATCCATTCCTTCTATGATTCTGTCATCAGACATAAACATGTAGTTTCTTTTCAAGACTTCCGTTGGCGACTCCCCTCTCCCGATATTGTCACGTGGCAACTCGAACTAAAATCAAAGTTACTAGTAGTGGCCATCAGTTACGTTATGTAGTTATGTAATAATACGTTTGTCAAGATCTTGTCTTTCGGTTGGATAGTGCCCCTCGGTGAAACTTTCAACCATTCTCACCAAATAAATAATAAAAAAGCAGGGGTCACCTCGCAAAATGTGGTTCTATAGAAACAAATTACGTAACATTTACTGATATTTGAAATTCAAATTATGGAGAAAAATTAAGTTTTTCGATTTTCAAACGATTTTCCAAAAACTTAGAGGATGGAAATTTATCTTTCTCGGAAAGCTTTGAGATGAGCCCACAACTTGTAGATCAGAAAAGAATTGTAATAATTTGAGAGTCCATAGCTGTCTCCGAGGAGTATTCTACCGTAAAGAACTTTGCATCTCACAAAAGACAGATACGAAATGGAAGAAAGGTATAAGACTGATAGAGTGAATGAATATGTTTGTTTCACAGGTCAGTCCACGGACAGATAAAAGACCTTGTGATGGAAACTTTGGTCAGAAAAAAGTATGAGGCTTGAAAGGCAGAAAGAGAGATTAAAAAACCTGAAATGGTAATTGATCTTCAAAATTCTACAAAAGACAGCAAAGAATGCAATCAGCGAAGAGACAATGCCAAAGGAATTGCTGAGTCAGATGGAGAGAATAACAATGACACGTCAAAACAGACAAACAATCGCTTTTTTGATGGGAACGAAGATGAAGAAGAAAAAGAGGATAAAGATGATGCAGATGAATTACATGAAAGCAACCCTTTTCTGCCAAGTATGACTGCCAAACACTTTACCAGCGTCTGCTGCACATGCAGGACAACCTGGTATTGGGAGTTATAACAGTCAATGTGGATACGCCTACTTCTGCAACAAAGAAATCCACCCACTATATCAAGTCGTTGTCTGAGGACGGAGAAGAACAACATGATAGAACGAAAGAGACAGAATTCGAGGAATCGAATCCCTTTTCTGTCGGCTATGACGACAGATGTCAGCAAAGTAAAGGTTCCGCCCTTGAAAGCAGAGCCATCAATGTTAAATCAGAAGTGTTCTCCGGTCATTACAACCCGTTCTTTGCTGACAAAGACGAAGAAGAAAAATTACTGAAAAATGCAAACGAATAGAAGCTATTGATGAAATAGAATTCGATGACACTAACCCCTTTTCTGTTGGGTATGACAGCAGGTGTGAACAAGGTGATTAATCAAAAACTCTTCATCAGGATCACCAACGGACAAAGGAGCAAACCCGTACCCCGTCAACTCCTTCACCGGCTCGCCAATTATGGCACGAAAAGTAAGAAGTCAATTTCTTAAGGAAGGAAAACCGGCGGACAAAGGAGCAAAGCCGTGTCCCGTCAACCCCTTCACCGGCTCGCAACTTATGGCAAGAAAAGTAACAAGTCAATTTCTTAAGGAAGGAAAACCGGCGGACAAAGGAGCAAACCCGTACCCCGTCACCCTTCACACTTATGGCAAGAAAAGTAACAAGTCAATTTCTTAAGGAAGGAAAACCGGCGGACAAAGGAGCAAAGCCGTACCCCGTCAACCCCTTCACCGGCTCGCAACTTATGGCAAGAAAGGTGAAAGATAATATCGGCACCACCATCCCGACCACCGCTGCCAAAGAGCAGAAGAAGGCCTACTTTGACACACGTGGCTAATTCCACATATTATCCAATGGAAGTGAAGTCAACGCCCTATGTCGTAGCAACTAATCTAGCTGTTGGCAGGGCAGCGGGCATCGCTATGCGGGTCAAAGGTCAACCCCGCCAAATATATGGGGTTGACCTTTGACCCGCATAGCGATGCCCGCTGCCCCGCCAACAGATAGCTGCGTTTCCACAGCTACAACTAATCGGCATTGGAAATGCAGGAAAAACAAAGTGGTGCACTTCTCAAGAGACCAACAAAAAGGGCTGCGGCCTCATCCTCCGTCGGGTGTCACTGACCAGGTGAAACGTAACAGAACAAAGCGCCGAGCGCCCCTCCTGTAGTCGACATCAAGCCACTTGAGGAAAAAACAACTGTCAAAATGTACAGGAGCGAAGAGCAAAAGAAGAGCTCCGTTCCCTCCAACATAAATACAGAGAGGAAAGGAGGATTTGCAGGAAAAATAGAAAACAAAGAGACGTAGAAAGGAATAATACGGATTAGAACGTCAAGACCCGGAGAAATTGCCAAAACATGGCTGTCATTGCGTTTTCTATATATTTACTTGTATCAAGTCTAAAGATTATAAACTGGAGTTTTATTCCAGAATTAGACATCATATAATCACATAAATTTGTTGGTAATGTTCAATTTGTCACCCATTCTTTTGATAATATCTAGCCTATTTGTTTATTAAAAGGACTTTCCTCACAAGCCATCATCATTGACGATGACAATAGCATAATAGCAACAAGTAAACAGATCATCAAAGCTTTGTTAAATCTGCCAAGATATGACGAAAACAACAACAACAACAACAACAAGATAATCGTTATCAACAACAACAACAATACAACTACAATAACAAATATGTACTGAATAAAGAGATCTTGTAGTCACACTGTCATCACAGTATACATGCTGCCCAGGCTGGTGCGGACTGGTATACCGATTGTTGAAAAGCCAAATATACTTAATTTTTAAAGAGTGAAACAAGAATCTGTCGACACACTAAAATACACAAAAATATCATCATGTCATCAATGAAAATAAACATATTGCACAGGCTGTGCTCAAAAGGTTGATACATCGACATTTAAGCATGATTTGTGTTCAGAATGTTCTTAAGGAAAATATAACTGTTACACAAAATACACTGCAATCTGCAGTAATCATTGTGACCAAAACAACGGATAAAAATGGACCATGACTGAGACAACAGAATTTCATCAAAGAACGAAAATACCGGAAAAGGATATCAAAATATGTCTGTAATGTTGTTGGTGTAATAAATGTTTGGCCACGTGATAGTGGGTGATTTTGAACACTCATGAAACCTCGATTCTTCGACCGGTCATCGTTTATGAATACAACCTTTAGAGGGTAAACACTGCCAGTTCTATCGTGATGTACGTAACCGGAATGGAAACATATCTGTAAACGAAAGTAGAAGATAAAGAGGAATAAATAAGGTAAGCATATAATATTTGTGCAAAACCGACAAAAATCTGTACAATTTGAGGACGCTCATGGTAGACAAATGTAAGTTAATTACCATAAACTTTCAAAAGAGAAGTAATATCTGGTCCCTTTGGCTACTTTTTCAAACCTGGTTGTGCTGATTTCCAAACCGACGTTCGTGACAAACGTTTCCGAATGATATTGTAAAATAGCACGATTTAGCTATTGTCTCAAAATAGACTGAAATTTGTTAATAAAAGTTGACAAATATTGTTATTGTACTGTAAGCGCAAATAATATCGTAGAAGCAAATTTTAGGATTATATTGTTAGTTTCAACTATGGTGTATTTATGTCGTTAAATCAGTTCATTAATTCAGATAATATTATATCATGCTACCGATACCATGCGCCATTCTTATCGGACCAGAGCTCATTCCAACGATGCTAAAATACTGTTACTGTAATTTGAACATACGTATCTAAAGTTACCCGAAACCGCCCGCCTTGTTTCATAGAGACCGAAGTCCCGGATTCGATACACAGAAGGATAGGTCTGTAACTCACCTCTTGGTGAAAATAAGTTAAGGTCGATGATGGATAAAATCTCCAAGGCAGCACATTTGGATAGGATTGATGTAAACGAATCATGATTGCATTGTACTGCTACTTGAAATTGTACGACAACAGTGCAGCGCACTTTGCACTTTGCTTGATTTAGCGGGAGTCGAGACGCGACACTCAATTGATGCACTTTTATACATATCTTCAAAATGAAGCTGCTATTCGTTCCTACACAAATAAGTTGACACATCCTCAGAGTAACGGTATGTCAGATATTCTGTCTCAAAGTTTTGGCTGTAACAGACCAGGGTGTTCCAATAATGTGGTTTTGTAGACCGGTAGACAAAGAAGTTCAAAATAACAATGCGATGACTCCTAAGTCCTAGCACCTGCCATGGCCCGTGCGACTGCGACGAAAGTTGACATCAACGAGCAGTGTCAGCGTCCAACTTTCTCTGAATGGGGCAATACACTCTGCACAACTGTCCATCACAGTTGCAGTCATTCCGCTTCTGGATTATTTCAAAACAGCACTTTTCTTGTACAGTTGACGTCCAAATTATCCATTAAAAAAAGCACCTGTGACTTCATTGTACTGTACCATCTCTCGACGGTTGACCTTTACGGTACAGAATAAGACAAATCTATTTTTAGTATAATGGCAAAAAATAGACTATTGTTCTTATGTAAATTTTCGAAAAGTTGTTACTTTTTCTTTTGCTTTGAACTCTTGGCCCTTTTTCTGTGTCTATAGTCTGCGTCTGAAGCAGGTTGTTTTGAATATGACCGCGTTAAAATGTGAACAAAATATTGATCCCGGTCGATCACGGGCGCTGAATTCCGATTTTCGATCTCTCAAACGTCGGTTTTCTGCACGAAGGGCTTAAAAGTGACGAAAATACCGCACTAGGACGACAAAGTGACGAAAGTTGATATAATTATAATATAAAGGCAATAACGCCCGCTCAGTCGGTTATACATTCGATTTTGGTACAATTCGCTCCATATTATTAGCACTCGCCTTTCGGCGCGTGTTATGTGTCGCGCATTGTACCAAGATCTCGTGTATACTCGCCTGCGGCGGGGGTTATAATGACCCCACTTTCAAATATTAATTACTGTTACGATTTTCCATATCATATCTTGATTATGAAAGTTGTTTGATAATAAGTGAACGAATATTGACTCCGAAGAAACAAAACGGGCCTCTTCCTCGTTCAGCTTCGCACCTGTTGCTATTTCGTATTTGTTTAGCATTTTCAAAACCGTGTAATGCTTTCTACTTTTATCAAGTAGGCCTATAAAATTGTATCATTTGCAAACTTTTTCTGGCAGGGAATGAAACCTGCTATGCCGTCATCTTTTCGAATATTTTCTAGCATTTGGTTAGTACTTCTGCTGCCAGGGTATACAAAAACGTTGATAGATGGTACCTTTGTCTCACACCCTTTCATCAACTTGAATACTTCGATAGATGATGGACATATTTTGAGCGTCTGCGAATGCCATGACCGTTGGTGGCGCCATGCAGCTACATGGACAAAGATTACGATAAGTCACTTTAAGTATTTACAGTTTGGCAATTCATGTATAAATTAAAACGAATCTTCATGCATTTCATCTGATTTCATTAACTTGTGCGTTTGCACAACACGTTCTTACGAATATATACACGACGTATTTGTATATTTAGCACGTTCTTTAATATCAGCAAAGTACAGTGCTTCATGTATAAAAGTCATACTCTCACCAACTTTGAACAAATGTGCATTTACATGAGTAAGGAACTGATCACTTCCATATTATGTACAACAAATATGTATGACCATGCTATTCCAAGGATAAACTTACCGGACGGTGGCGTCGCATGCACAACTGCCACAAGGTATCCCAGCGCATATCAGATGAGATGCCTGGCGAGTCAAATAGCCTTCTCACTCAAAATGAAATATGGAAATTGTTAAAACACTCACTTCATATTTTTGGAGAATTTTACAATTGGTGGTATTTTTTCTTTAGTGCTGTTTGACTATGGTTCCTTTTACTATGTTTTCCAGCGAGTATAGATGGAACTTGAGGCTGGAGACAGTGACGTAAACGGATCGGTGAGGACATGACCTTTCACCTTCAGAAACGGTCGTCGTCCCAGAGTCAAGCTTCCACAGAAGAAAAGTCGGACAAGTTTTGAAACCTATTTGCGTATTTGGTCGTTTTCCTGTCTTCTGTACATCGATCAATTTCCACCATGGGGATCAAAGTCTTTTTCACAAGTGTTTCGAACTCGAGTGAGGTAAGAATATTGATTGTTTTTGTCCAAAATACATGAAACGGTATCCGTGAGACTGCAGTCAGATCATGTCAATTTCCCAGCACAGCTGTCACCTATAAGCCAACAAGACGCAAGATTCTTTATTGTAAAAATGCCAAGGTCTGAATACTTAACAATGAAAAAACCAAATTCTTTAATATTTCCATGCAGCATTTTTCCCGATTTAGATATTTCAGCTACATCGCACAAAAGCAAGACTCAAAACACAAGATGGAGAACGTCTATCTTGTAAATTTTAAAGGGGCCCTGTTGATATTATTCAACCGGAGCGATTCTGAGCCGCGTGAGTCTCAAAAATAAATATCTAAATAAATATCTGACCATTCGCTTGCAATTGCTAGGACGTATATCTGCACGTTTGTACAGGTGTGTTTTTTATTAAACAACTGTTATTTTCACGTGATCGTTAACATTTCATCTTGCATGTTTGACCACACAGGCAGTTATCTTCCGAGAATTTTCCCGAACATGGCAAAGCGGTATGGCAGTTATCATTGGTGTGGTCCCTGACGAGTGATCTATGGCATCAAAATATTCTACCAAGTTTTGCAAATTTTGCCACCTTTTTGCAATGCCACCAATACGGCGATGCCACCCCATCCGTCCCATGCGATGAGAAGTTGAAAACAAAACAGTGTAAAACTGCAAAATGGATCCTATATTGTATTTAATCCCGGACTTCATCCATATCCACTGTTCATTTGGTGTTGGCTATGGTGTAACTTTGCACATCCACAATGACCACAACAGTTGTGTCGTTTTACAGAGTCATGATCGGAACTTCTTTTGATACAAATGAATTTATTTACCGTGCAGCAAAATTGCAATCGTATATGCACACACACGTATTGTACAGTGCAGTATAGATCATATGAACATCCTTAAAGACGGCCCCTTACATGTTACGCTCTTGATAGTTCGACCTTTAGTGACACAGGCACAGACATGGTATTATTTTACACAAGTTATCGGGGTAAACATTGAAGAGTTTAATCGACATTCCTGGCGAGTTTGGTGAATGCGCATGCGTGGAGGCTTTCTCTTGATACTTCCGAAGGACAGTTAGTTATCACTGCACAGTTATAAATATCGTTGATATAACTCTCCATAGCTTCTTCGCTGTGGTGTTGATGACTACTTCTCATGGCGATATATTTGAAAATTATTTACAGAGTGAAGTGCGAGCAATCTAACGTAAAAGAAATGATTTAACGTTAATTTTCAGTAGAAAGGATGTCAGTAAAAAAGATGGTATGCATTTTGTCTCTTTAAATAAAGCTGCATAAAATTAAAAAAAAAACTAAATGGATATGTACATGTGATGAAATGGAATAAAAAAATGCGAAGATGTTTTTCTGATAAAGTTTCACCTGTCCACGTGATAATTCCACTCAGATCGCGCGCTCGACTGAAACAGCTTGAACATCTTCACGTCGTTTGTAGTGATTAGATAGGAAGGTATGCAACAGTGACTCGGCCGTTGTGTTCATGAAATCAAGACGTATTGTTGGAAGTCATGTTGGTGGAAGTGTACGCGGAACACAAAACAGCTTGGAATTGAACGGAACAGTGAACGAACTCATGGAGGAACTTACATATAATAATGTGCGATCGGATAAATTGGCGAAAGTTGAAAGTCAATGTCATTTGTTTGCATCATTAATTTTTTAGATTATCGTTGTAAGGTTTTCATAATCCATAAAATATAGTGGTCTGTTGTTTTAATATGATATAAGGCTGTGAACTTTTCGCATAAATATCGTATGACGAGCAGTCAGTTCCATGAATACTTTCTTAATGACACAAACGTGTGTCCGTTTAATTTATTTAGAGGGATTGAGACAATAAAATCGATTTGAAACGCTTCTTTTCTCCAAGAAGAAAATTTTAATCATGAATTGATATGAATTTTCAATCTAAATACTGAAGAGTGACATGGTCTTGGAACGAATGTAAGCTGCATTCGCTCTTTGGAGATCACAGACTTAAACATCTTACTTGTTTATTTGGCTTACTTAACATCAATTGTCACTCTCTACAGATCAGGAAACGCCAGCAACTAGTGAATTTTCTTCTGGAGGGCAACAAGGTCGACTTTGAGCCGGTTGATATAGCAGGAAATGAAGAGTTTAAGAAGGTTTTGAAGGAAAAATGTCCCAAAAAGGTAGCAAAAGGGACTCCAGCAACACCCCAATTTTTCTTCGATGAAGACTATCTCGGGGTAAGTTAACTCAGTACAAAAGTTAAATCGAGTCCAAAGTATAATTGTACTTTTCCTCTTAATAGTCACCGTGTTTGCTTTACATCGCGAGAATAATCGTTAGCAGCAATTTATAACCATGAGCAATAAAAACATAATGATCGTCAATTACATTCAACTTTGTATTATTTAGTTAATTTGAAAATCGACATATCTATACGTTCTTGTTTTTCCTTCATAGTTTCATATTCTGTGAAAGTTTCTGGTACAGCATTGAAAATAATGCTACTTTAAGATCCCGAGCATTGCAAAATGTTGTAAAATGTATGGTTAGGAGGAAATCAATCAGAGCATTTCAGTGTGACATGGGAGTTTCATAGAGCGATATCAGTTCGTTTGTGTTTGTCATCCATCTTGCAGGATTACGAAGATTTTGAGAAAGCCAAGGAGACTGAAAAACTATGGAAATTCCTGAAAATCAAAGACCCTAGACCGAAACCCAAAAAACGTTTCCACCGAGGAGATAGTGTTGAAGAGGAAAAACCGGGTAAATAACACCGTGACGGAATTATATCCACAGAAAATAGAATAGATGTCGAGTATCAAGACTTTGAGGATTCTCACTTCCCTAGTACACTGATAACGTGTGGCATTGATTTGTTCTCACACTCTGTATTATCACGATAGCAAGTATTACGTTGACGAATGATTATTGGTCAATCGGTGTCCCCTCGCTGATAGCAATTGTATTATTTGACAAATTGGAGATCGCGTACTGTAAAACTGAATCTCTAGCGGTAGCTCGGGCAGACACCACACTTCAAAATGAAAGTTTCGTGTACTGCCCGTTAGTGAAAAACATATAAAAATGGATAAAATAACAATATGATACAGTTATTTTGACCGTTAATGTGCCGCAAAATAATTATTACGCGGTGCTGACCGAGGTACAGCAGTGTTATCAGTAGAGCATGTTAGACATGTTTGTCACAGCATTTGATGTGGATGAATGTGGAATATCTTTGGCTAAGGTGAATGATATAAATCAAATACATTTATTGATGACAGCATTTCCCACAATATAAGATACGATAATTGTCATTTCTTGAAGTATTTAAAGGATATGGTAGAAATAATCAAACACCATTTGGCTGAGGTGGAATGTCTCACTCTCGTTAGGGAATTTTTATCTCACACTCACCTCCGGCTTGAGTCAGACAGACATTACCCAACTCGTGTGAGACATTCCTTGTCAATCCATCTGATGTGGGATTCTGTTAGTTTAATACGGTGTGTGACCTTATAGAAGGTCAAATGAAGCGTTTGTCAGGGGAATCTTTCGATTTATTCGTGAAACCTTACGTGTCATATCACTATATATATATCTGGTCCACTGATCCCTATTTTTCGAGCATTGTTATGTGGCTGAGTGGTTCTGTCATCTCTCCTTCTCGGCGAGCGATGTCGCTGGAGGCCCGGAATATCATTCTTTGAGACTGTTACACTCTTAGTTCATATGACGTTGGTGGATAAACGGACACTAGTAGAGTGTGTCTGTCCAAGATTATAATCTACCACGAGGCGGGCTTTCTAAGCCAAGCAGCAGCATTTCCAAGTGACATAGATTTGATAGCAATAGCCTTTCAAGGTGCAATAGTCGAAATTTTGACCGTGGTTTTAATCTATACATTTCCTTTGCAGAGGAAAAGAAAGATGATGTTGAAGAGGGCAAGGAGGAAGAGAAAGATGAAGAAAAACAAGATTCAAAAGAAAAAGAGGGCGATGACGAATCAGAAGGTAAAGATGAAACTGATGCTGCCGATGAAAAAGGAGACAAAGAGAAATCTGAAGAAAAGACAGAGAAATCTGAAGAGGATGACATGATGGCACTTCTTGGAGGAGGAGACGTCGAAAAAGAAGAGAAGAGCGAAGAAGATGATACAATGGCTCTTCTTGGAGGAGGGGACGTTAAGAAAGAGGAGAAAACTGAAGAGGATGACATGATGGCTCTTCTTGGAGGAGGGGACGTCGAAAAAGAAGAGAAGAGTGAAGAAGACGACACGATGGCTCTTCTTGGAGGAGGGGACGTTAAGAAAGAGGAGAAAACTGAGGAGGATGACATGATGGCACTTCTCGGAGGAGGGGACGTTCAAAAAGAAGAGAAGAGCGAAGAAGATGATACAATGGCTCTTCTTGGAGGAGGGGACGTTAAGAAAGAGGAGAAAAACTGAAGAGGATGACATGATGGCACTTCTTGGAGGAGGGGACGTCGAAAAAGAAGAGAAAAGTGAAGAAGATGACACAATGGCTCTTCTTGGAGGAGGGGACGTTAAGAAGAGGAGAAAACTGAGGAGGATGACATGATGGCACTTCTCGGAGGAGGGGACGTTCAAAAAGAAGAGAAAAGTGAAGAAGACGACACGATGGCTCTTCTAGGAGGAGGGGATGTTAAGAAAGAGGAGAAAACTGAGGAGGACGACATGATGGCTCTTCTCGGAGGAGGGGACACTAAGAAAGAGGAAAAGACCGATGAAGACGATGATGTAATGGCTGTTCTAGGAGGAGGCGATGTTACCAAGGATGAGGAAGAGGAAGCCAAAGTAGAAACGGAAATGCAAAACGAGGAGGAGGAAAAGAGGTTAGAAGAAGAGGAAGACGAAAGGAAAAAGAAGGAAGAGGAGGAAAGAAACCAGAAAGAGGAAGAAGAGAAGAGAAAGGATGAGGAAGAGAGGAAGAAACAGGAAGAGGAAGAACAGAAGAGAAAAGAGGAAGAAGAACAGCAAAAGAAAGAGGAAGAGGAAAGGAAAAAGAAAGAAGAAGAAGAAGAGAAGAAGAAACAAGAGGAGGAAGAGAAGAAGAAACAAGAGGAGGAAGAAAAGAAGAAAAAGGAAGAGGAGGAAAAGAAGAAAGAGGAAGAGGATGAGCAACCATCATACTATTCACGGAGAAGTCCATACAGTCGTAGAAAATGGGATGATGACGATGAAGAAAGCGGCGGCTCGCCATACACTTATAGAAGACGTCGGCAGCAATATGACGATGATGACGACGATTCTGCGATGAGTTTCTTAAGAACTGGCAGTGGTCGTAGGAAAAGGGTACAAGACGATGATGATGACGATGTTATGAAGTTTCTGGGTTAAACTTCGTTTTCTGAAACCCTGCACAGTATGAGATCCTACTCTAGTTAATTTCAATTTTCACTTTTCGGTTTGCCATATCGGACATGCAGTTGCCTCTTTGAACAAGATCATATAATTGTAGCTGTGGAGCCCCTGGGTCTTTGGTGGAATCGGGGCTTTTACGAGGAAACACCGTCAGGAATGTAAATAAATGATTTTGATTTGATGAGATGTCAGGTGAACCTGAAATTAGATAATTATCTATTTTATTTCAAAAGTAGGACGTGTAGCATTTAGCCAGGAATCCCGTGTACCTTATTGGAAATAAGGTCAACCAGTCTAACACAGTGAATTCGCCGTTTTGCTCAAATTGATTGCCAAATACAGCAAACAAAAAACGACATCAATGAGAACTGTAGACGTTTATTGTTCGTTCAAAACATTAAAAGACCTAGTATTGCAAAACTTTCAAATTAAATTACTTCACCCTGACTTCTGTCAAATTTTGGGTTCCTCTGTGATGGCGTTTAACACATTGGCTTTGGTCAAAGAATGGCCAGATTACCCATAATAGCCTTTTTTCAAAATTACATGTATTATTCCAAATGAAGCAAACCGCAGTCACTTGAGCAATTAACGTGTTATACATCTTATAAATGTATTGACGTTATCTTCTCACTTTGCCTCCTCTGCCATCAGTATATTCTCTTTGAAAAGGAAACTTCAGTTTCAGCTATTGTAATACCTGAATATTTAACAATGTTTCTTTATAATTCTGTCCCATGTCAATATTTGTAAAATAATAGAAGCTCTTATGCTTTCAAGCCTTAAATCGTCACCGCTGTAGACAATTCCTTACCAAACTTGCTAGATATCCCCTTGGCCGAACAGCTATGCGGCAAATAAAGGATATTGAGCAATTTAACATGTACCTATGTATATATTGTACATTTTACTAACGTAATGTATGTATGTATGTATGTATTTATGTATGTATGTACAAAGTGTGTATGTAATGGTGTGTAAATGACAATGTGCGTTTTGTTGTATGTTAATGTGTTTAGGCGGAGAAATGTGCTATGGCTTGTGTGTACATTTCACAGGAAACGAGCACAAAAAGATGGTGTGCACCAGCGGGTAGACTGCATAGTGATGAATTATCATTATCGACTAAGGAAATCCTAGTCTGCAAACATTCATCGAAAAGTCTGAAAGCACTGAAGTTCCATGAAAGAGCTAGTGTCTCCGAAAAAGCTGTGATCACGTACATAGGCCTTGTCAGTGCCCCAAGCCAAGTGTATTACAATCTTTCATGATGTTACTGGTTGGTACATGTATATCTCTGTTTGTTGTTCAGAAACAGAATACTTGCATTCGAAACCAAAGCTGCTAGAAAGGGAACAAGTAAACAGTAATAGAAACCTCTTGATACTCCGACACCCCACCACTCGTGCACTCTGCGCCACCAAAAACAAGGTAGAATGGGAATTAAATGACAACATACATTACACATTTTCGGCAGCATGACACTTTGTTAAACTTGTGAAAAACGGGCCCACTGTCTGTAAACTGATGGGAAATCTAAGGAAGATTCTGGAATTTACAGGTGATGATGTAGAACTGGAACTTGTTTACTGAATACGGAACCATGGCTAGGAGTCTCTCAGAGAGAGGATCAGTGAGTCTGTCCGTGAGTGCATTTTAATATTTCTCATCTCTACATTGAAGATACATTTGTAAAGTGCAACTGATTAGCTCTCTCTCCAGACAGAGCTGCCCCATGCTGGTTTACTGTAATTGAAGGGAGACTGTCATCGTATTAAGTGCGCGTGTGCGACTTTCTTGTTTACAAACAATGTGTTTCGTGCATGATATCTAGACGCATCACGTAAACATAGCTGTAACATACAAATTTTAGGATATTCATTGTTAACAATCATATTTTAACTTTCGGCATCAATCGCCAATGTACCCTAGATACAGTGTTACATCGGTCGTAGGGCAGGTAGGGGTTCCTGGCAACCTTTGAACATAGTTTCGACGACCCTCTCCCTTTAATCAATGAGTCAGTGACTTTGAAATGTGTCCTTGAGACACGAACTGATCGTTCGTTGCGCAGATGGTGTCGGTCTCATACAATGAGTTGTTGCACCGAAGTGAAATGAACTGTTTCTGCTCCTGACAGTCTGTCTCTCCTTTCTGAGTGTGTCCATTTATTTATACAATATAGTACGCAGAATAGCTCCATGAGAAGGATAAGTTACTTATACTTTGTGAATTCTTAAATGTGTAAACGAGTTGTTGCTCCCGTGCTTTGTATCATGTGACGCTACAATTGTTCTGCCCTCAATCGAAATACTCTTTGCCATTTGTCATCGTAACTTGTTGTTACAGCGCATTGTGTACACTGAATTCTGTCTTATAATTGTTTTATATACGAAATTGTGCTTATTTTTTGTACTCATTCCTCTGTGTGCTCCACCAGATGGATGCTGTACGAATAAAATAAATTAGAATTGTCTATCCTCCCCAAAAAGTTTTTTTATCCCTGAAAAACCCGCCCACTGTCCTGCACTATTTGAACTACAGCACAGGCCAATGGGAGTTAGGTTCAGACACATTAAGGGTGCATTCACAAATCCCTGAAGGGGGTGAATTGGGAGCAGGAGTAATGCGATGGGATATTTAACGTTCTGGGTAGAAGAGATGGGATTTCAACGTTTAGCAGCGGGTATAGAGGTGGGATCTGAAAATATTCCAGTCCCTATTATTTACATTTTCAAATTTCACAGTTTGGTAGGTAATTCAATGAAACGTAAATGAATAAAATTGCTTTGTCATCCAATGGCTCTTATGTGAACGATAACCAAACATATATCGGAATGATTGTGTAGAATTTCTTGACTTTTATTTTAAAATAAGCTAAAATAGTATGGGTATCAGTTAATTTTCCTAAGAAAAAATTGCTTGACCTGTCAAACGGAATAGATGCTATACAACTGTTGACTTTTCCGATATTTTCTTGTCGATCTATTAACTACTGATTCTTGCTATCTCCCAGAGCATGCTGAAACACACAATATTCAACTGGTCAATAGGGCCTTTATATGCGCACACTTTCGTTGATGAACTAGAGTCCAGACTGAAGTTCATTTGTCGATATTACAAATGCACAGTATACATACACCGACTGTGTTGGCAAGCTGAATACTGAATATTTCAACATGATAAGGTATGAAATAAGATATTAGGGTTTACACAAAAGGCAAAAATACCGGGCAAAAACCAGATATCATAAGTTTAGTTTTGATATATTGTTGGCTTTATGAATATTTGACCATAATATGGGGGACCATTTGAACATGTTTTGTCACAGAGAGGAGAGATTTGAAATGTTTTCGATATTTTTGGGATACTATTCCTCCCCACCCCAGTCAGTATTTGTACCCCACCCCAGTCAGTATTTGTAAGTGCGTGAAACAAGTATGTTCTCCCAGTCAGTGGCTACACGTCAAATCTGTCAAATACATTGCGACATCCTACCACAGCATGGTATCAATTTTTTTGATGAAAACTGAACAGAATTACTGAAATAATGTCATGGGCATGTCACAAAAAACTACATATTTGTTGAATCGATAGTTCTCTGAAACAAGTCGTTCTCCCAGTCAGTGGCTACACGTCAAATCTGTCAAATACATTGCGACATCCTACCACAGCATGGTATCAATTTTTTTGATGAAAACTGAACAGAATTACTGAAATAATGTCATGGACATGTCACAAAAAACTACATATTTGTTGAATCGATAGTTCCCTGGTCCTGGTATAACTACTATATAAATGTTCTGCATTGTCTGTATTACCAATAATGCCCACAGTTATTTGGCACTTACGTAACGCTGTCACTTAATCGATGATGTTGCCGCCCTTGCTCACAATCTATTTGTCTAGTGCCTTTAAAACGGCGCAATCCTATAAACTTGAAGCTACTCTGTCAACGTTGAATTGGCCCATCATTTGCCTGAGAAAGAGAGGTAGGTCGCACTGGACGCCAAAGACCGGACAGCGGTATCTGGGTCAGGATCCATCAACAGTTGCAAGTTCGAACAGCAGCCATGCCGGGGGATGAAACTGGCTTATCCCCTCTACAGACAAATGGCAGAGGTCTAAAAAACAGCGTGCTACGTATTTCTTCTGTCGTCGCCATAGGTGAGTGAGTTAACCAAAGATCAACTTCAATACGTTAGTCCTTTCAAAGATTTTCTAATTTTGATCACTGAACTATAACATATAAATTGTAAATTTTAAGCAATATCATCAGCCCTATCAGTATCGCGATGTGACGACACTTGGAATACAAGAAATAGTTGGTATTTCCAGATGATGGAAATACAATGTAGTTTAACTGCTGTCAGGGACAGTCTATTTAGTACAGCACGCTTGTTACATAACATCGCTATTACATCACTCGCCTTAATATAGTAAATAAAGTGTTTTCAATCAGGTTTGAACTCACAACGTACGGCACTCAGTCACCGAGCCGAGAGAGAAGCCACAGGCAAAACCACTCGACCAAATCCCCACTCCTAAATAATACATACACTACCTACCTACCTACCTACCTACCTACATACATACATACATACATACATACATATAAGATTTTGATTTTATCTGCTCTTTTAAAGTTAAATGAAAATACGTAACATCGTGGAAGCAGTAATAACACATTTCAAAGCTCTTAACACATTATGTATAACGCTTTTTCAGAGAGTTCGTCACTCGACTATATTTCAATGTCTGTGGTCAATGAAACGACCATTTGATGACAATGGTCGTGCCCCGCCCTCAGCTCTTCGCTCTTCGTTTTGACAATGGGATTAACTGTTAAAGTGATTCAGACTGATCTACTACAGATATTTTCAAAGTGACATGATCAGAGAGAGTGTGCACAAATTGGAATTCATGGTGTCAGTATTACGTAATTAAAGTGTGCTTTCAAAAGTTTCACACACTATAATAATAGATACGCATCCATGAAATAAACGGGTCTCTGTCTTGTATTAAACCAGTCCAGTCTCAATGTCAATAAGCAACAGTCAGTTACCTGGAAATCATGCACGCATATCGTATCATTAAGCTTATCGGATCATTAAACTTATCTCGGATTGTTTGAGAGTTCTTGACAATTGCTATCGTAATAATAGGCTATAGTATAGTCTCACCATGGAGGGGGACTGACTTCCTTGCCCTGAGGTCCAGGTGATCAAGGGACGCATTAAGTGTACCCCGCTAATCTGATTACCATATGCATATAGAAGTACATTATCAGTTATGCTTGGATGCAACAAATCTGCTGACAGTTTTACTGTTGCATGTAGATAATGCGTCAATGTAAAGTTCGCTCGTCTCAGAGTAGCTTGTAGCCTTACGAGTATGATTTGGACACTCTTGCCATACTCGTAGGGCTAGGTAGCTTGTTGTTCGATACAAGGCGAAGCATTTCGAAAGATCTATAGGAGACAGTTAAACTCACCAGGCTAGGGCATGATGTGATGACTTTGCGTTTTACTGTACTGTCAGTGAGTACGGTGGATAACTTGTAGATATAAGAAATAACAGAATCAATGGAGATTGGGGGCCTAGGATGTTCATGAACACTAAAAATGCAGCGTATCAATTTTATTCTCCTTGTTAGGATGATCAGAGCACCTCTCTTGACGTTTATTTTTCGTCTTGACCTTTGCAATACAATAAACACGGCAATTGTATGCGCTTTCAGCCATGTTGTACTTCCCGGTTGCAGGGTTTTGAAATGTGACTGACCAACTTGTAAACGTCTGTGTTAAAAGCATATGCTTTGTCAACGACTGAACTTTATTTATTCATTTTGTGTTTTTTTCATTCGGGTATTTATTTATTTATTGGGAGACTGTTGATAAACAACTAGATACAAGGTTATGGTAAGAAACAAAACATACAAACTTTGAAAACAATTACTCAGAAATGCGAAATTTTAAAAAGTCATTACTAGTACCGAGAGTGATTGAAAGAAGATCCGGGTTACTGGATGACAAACTTAGAAAGATGTCTGAGAAACAGAACAGGACAAAAGTACTCTTTCAGAATGACAACAGTAAAAACAGAAAGAGAATGCAGGCTATGAGAAAAAACAGACCTAATCTTGTCATAGAAGAGGACAAATGACAAAACCAGAAAGCATCAAATGAGAAAAAAAAAACTATCAAAACTTGACATAGAACAAGACAAAATAAAGGAGAAAGAAAAACATTTTGTCAAAGAGTCACGGTTGTGTCAGACACGCTCGACAAGGACACGTCCATGTCTCACGATGGCTTGTTTTTAAATTGACAACCCAGGTCACCGTGTTAATTTTCACACAAACAGCCAAAACACGACGTGGACACAAAATATATTGAAACACATACAGGAAAGGATGGATGATGTGTGAAGCCGCTTTCTTTTTTTACACTTTGGATCACATTATTTGCGAAGGGAGACGGTCAATATTTGAGTTTATGACACGATATATCTTCATGGCATCGGCAAATGTACAGAAACAAGACTATCACACATGTCATTGATGAAAAGAACAAATAAAAGCTAACCAAAATAACAGCCATGAAGGACGCCCGAAACGACAGGTTTCCCTTAAGAAATAGGTATCCCATCTCATTATGTGAATCGAACAATTCGGCGTATATTACCAGATGACGTCAACTTGTGAAGTAATATCGGATGACTAAACTGATATCGAATGTGTTCGCAAAGTCAGCAGATTATCACATTGCGATTGCTATTGGAAGATCCCTAATGAGAATAAATAAACTAGTAACACATGATATACCTGAAATAATGGCATTGAAGACTGATGTATAGTTGTCTATGAATGATCTTTTCAAAATCTTTTGATATAATCGGTAGTGATTCTGACACGATATTCAAATAACACGATTAGAACTATTTTGGGAGAATTAGATCTTTATTTTTTTTCAAATTTGTCAAAAGCTTTAGGTAGTTTATAGCTGACTGAAGCAATATTAAAGTTACTCTTAAAAAACAAGTGTATCAGATGAGTTTACATTTGCAGATTAAACCGACATAAGTTCACAATCCAATTATCGCAAATTAGTTCCAATCGTGTTAAATATATTCCATCAATAAAACAATGTTTGAAAGGAACGTAGTCTGAGCATATTACAAACAGTTGGCTCGCAGGATTGAGTAGTGGGAACACTTTATCTTTAACACCCTTCTTCAATTATTTCCTGTGTAATCGCAGGTGGTGTGATATTAGCCATAATTATAGACGGCTTGACAAGCACTCAAAGAACCATACCTCCTGCCAACCCTGATGATCCGGTTAGACTGCCCTCTGGTGTTACTAGACGTGTCCTTGTAGCAGGTAAGGAATTCCTGGAGAGTGACACAGGCAGTGAAAGAGATTGAAAAGCTTGTCACGCAGCCTTAACGTGGTTGTGACATTTAACGTCGGCTGTCCTTTAGGGGACGAGATCTCGAGACCAAACGTAAAATACACAAAGGCTTACGAAGTTTACCGAGATGCCTCTTTTTAGAATTTGGATTGGTAATTCATTCACTTTCTAAAGACTTTCTCACTACCTTCACTTGTGAAAGACGGGCAGACTTGTCGCCCCCTTCGCTCTCGCACTTGTATATCCAACACAAAACCCAAAAGTATGCCATCCTTTTATGATATCAGTGGACAGCAAGTATTAATCATTAAAAATGTTTATTGTAAAGAATTATGAGGTATGTACAGCCGCACTTCAATACCTCGTGTAGCACAGAGCACAGTTTTATGACGAGCATAATGTTATAAGTACAAGTACAGTAATCAGATGTCTTTATGCAATATTGAACATCGCTGATCTTTTCAGGTGCTGGACTGGCCGGTTTATCTGCTGCTCTTGAGCTGGCAGAGCGCGGATACGAAGTCACTATCCGGGAATCTTCGGATGTTGTCGGAGGTCGACTTTTCGCCAAACCGGTAGTAAGATTAAACCGGACGTTCCCTGTGGAGCACGGTTTTCACGGTGTGTGTCCCTATATATTTTAGAGGGTCTGTTTTCGCTGGATTTATGTTAGCAGCCATAAAAAAGGCCTGAAAAAAATGTCACTCTGTACCATTGAACATTTTCTTGACATGCGCCAACCTTTGTAATTTTGTAACATTTTTGCTAACGAATCATCGACGTAAATCTACGTTTTCACTTTTTTAGTTCTGTGAAAAAATCTACAAAATCACGCAAAAACTATAAAATAAAAGCAATATTGTATCCTTCCGGCCCAAAATGGACTCAAGCAACTCTGCACTTTGCACAACTTGCATCGCCTCTGAGAGTTTACTTCCATCCATTATAGATAACAAGAGGCAACAAGGGGTCCATTGTTGCTTCAGTAATGGGGGCTTTGTTTATCTAAAATGTTCAGGGTCACCCCATATTTTTATTCTTGATTTTTAAAGAGAATGGCTGAAACTTTGCTTTACAAAAGTTTGAGCAAAAGTTTACGTCTTTCATTTTCGAGGCGCATTTTACCTTAATACCTTCGTTATCTGTATGTCAATATTGCAGCATGGTTTCATAACTATCACACTTTCAAAGATATCCGTCGACGTCTTGATATTGACGACAACTTTAAAACATGGGAAGCTGTTGATTATGTTTTCAAGAAATATAAACCCGAGTCCATATACAGCCAAGGACCCTATCCATTGAATCTGTTTGGTAAGTACTCCAAGTTGGGTAGTCTTGCAATGAACTCATATCTTTTAATCCATTGTAAAATTTCAATCGAATTACTATCAAGCCACTGGAATTTCGTTCGGCGAATCCGATGATTAATCAATTAATAAATAAACCAATCAAATTTTTTGGGTTGTAAGTCTCTTCAGTCAGTTTTGCCTAGTACCTATTGTTGTATGTACTTTCCTCAATTACAATTATCATTTACGTAAATTCATTTCTTTTTTTTTAATCCGAAAGCTGGATTTTTTCACATAGTTCCCTTTCCTGTCCCGTCATTCAAGTTGTCACAAGTCCAGACGTTTATAACTAATAAATTTCCTCTTCCACTGAAAATAAAGTACAGAAAGTCTACACATTCACTTATTATAGCCAAGACGGAGTCAGCTTGGACTCTCTGTTGTGCCGCGCAACAAAGTAAACGCATTCACTGACGTTTTTTCAGACAGAACACCAAAACTAAACGCCATCAAACAATCGCACAAATCAAACAAAAGATTCAATTTGTATCCTTTTTGTAACAAATAATTACGTGTGCAGAATTTTTCTACAGACCGATTAATTGGAAACACACTGAAAACATTCATCATTCCAGCAAGATATACATGTATACTGCAGACTGTAAAATGAAATGACAGAAAAACCGCAACCGTCTTTCTAGGGTTACCTGGTTCGTTCTCAGGAAAATGACCTATTTCCCAGGAAAAAACTACATGGTCAAATAGATACGTAATTTCCATTACTGCGCGAAGGATAGCATATTGTTTATTGTCCTCAAACAAATGCCTGAATATCGGTCTTTTAGGCTACATAGTGTCTTTAAGTGTCCGAAAACATACTCAGCTGCGTTGAAGTCAGGCGAGTAAGTTGGCGTGAAAATATACTGTATTCCCATGTGATCTAAGAATTGTGCCAAAAGTTCACCTCCACGATTGTGATGAGTTGGGCAATTGTCAACAATGACGACGTCGCCAACCATGAGCGATGGAGTACCATCGTCCATTACCGAATTTGCTGCCTAGAAACGAATCAGTGTCAGACGCCCCATCCACTACGTTTGCATGACAAATGCCCGCATGGGCGCTGACAAGTAGATTCAGCGTTACATTTGGTTGTTTAGCGTACCGCTGTATTTCAACACAGCGAGTGCCAATAGCTGCATGTCGGTACAGGCTATTACAAACTCCCGGATAACTAAATTCTGATTCGTCAAAAAGAGAGAGTAAGAGTTGGCATTCAATTATTGAGTCGATGGTGAAAAAACGCAAGTGAGTTAAGGCAGGGGTCCAGCTGGAGTCCAGACAGAATTTCGAGCTGAATTTCATTTCTCAAAAACTACTGGTCATATTTTAATAAAATTTGGTACACATACGTAGTTTTGATAGCTCTTTCAATTTATGTCATTTAAATTTGCATAAAAGGTGTCACGTGATCTTTATACCGACATTTACCCGCCAAAATCGATTATATTATGTATCAGCATATTTCATCTTGTAAACAACGTTTAAACTTTATTTTTTCGGCAAATGATATTAGAGTAGAGTCAAGTCAATCGACTAATATACTTTACCAAGGAAATTTCGGAGTTAATCCCCTGATATTTCTGCCAAATACGTACGATTTGTAGGAAAAAATCAATTCTTGTTTGAATTTCGGTATTTTTTTAAAGGAAACGTTACCAAATCATACATGTTAAAGGTATGGTTGTAAAGATCTTTTAAGGCTTAGTTTGAGAATAGCAAAATTCTGAGAAATAGGGCACTCTACAAGTTGAAATTTTCGAAAGAAATTTGGTCGCTGTGTGCGCGATCGGGCCATCTCGTAAGCCATCCCAAAGGTCATGACCCCGTCGCCTACTCCAGTATTATCGAAACGATTTGTAATTGTAGATTGGACAGTGGCTTCACACATTATCCGCTTGTCTTGTATGTGCTTTACTGTGTTTTGTGTCTGTATTTGGTAAAGTTGTTGGTGTCAAATTAACAAATGGGTGTTTTAAAATAAGCCATGGCGAGACATGGAAATGTGTCTCAGACCATCTTGACCTTTTGACCCCACGTTTCGTAACTGGTTCGTTCCTCAGTCGCTTAAGTTATATAAACATGGAGGTACTAACTGTCTCTCCATGATTATCTCTTTCTTAATTTTATAGTGCATATATGTTTTTGATCTCTTGATCTCTAGAATACTAATGTTTGGATCTTTTTGTGTCTGACTCTGTTCGTTAACGTTGGTCGCCTTGTTTCTTATGCCGTGGACTTTGGCCTTCATCAGTGTATCGCTGATGTTTAGATTTCTTTTGTATGCGATGATCGGTTGTTGGGAAATACATTCGTAAATGTTTCGTCCTTTTGTATATGTTCCAAGCTTTCACACAGTGCTTATAGGCTATATTTTGTTGTAAACACTAGTAAGTTCTTTATCAATTCGTTTGCTCACTTGCGAACTTCATTTGTGATGTGATGTACCTTTCCTGTTGTTATCTCACGTATGCACTGTGTTGTTCTATAAATATTCATAAGCCCTAATGCATATTCATGATAACGTTTGACGCCCATGCCTTAACCTACTTGCGAATACGATGGGTTCGAGTATAAAACAAAAAATACGGTAAATCCTGTACTGAAAGAGCTTGAACGGCGCGGTATCACGTTTCCTGCGCCCGAATCTACATAAACGCCCGATCGAGGAGGTGGTGTTAGCTTCAGCGAAAGTGGGATAGCGTCAACCGAGCAATCTCCGCAGCACGCAGCTCAATTTAGATTGCTGCCTTCGTATTGCCAGTACTACACACCTTATCCGTGTTATGCGATGCAACCTTCATCACCGTACGTCTATTACATGTATCAACGTCCAGGTGAAATTCCGACAACAACGAGCACACCGTCAGCGACTGTGACTGTGACCGATTCCTCCACCCCTCTCCCGCTAAACACATCAGCGACTAGTATCCGTACCGATGAATGGTTCCCACCCATTCCCAAAGAACCTCCACCATCGTATCCATAAACACCTTGAATGGCAAGGAACACGACTGGTATTGTCAGGCTTACGAACTTGTTGACATTTCTTGCATGTTCTTGATTTAAAATTTTAGTGTTTCCATAGACCCTATCAATGCTTTAGGGTCAATTTTCCCCCAAAACGGAAAGCCTTCGTTTCTGAGTTGGATAAAATCGTTGAAATATTGAAATTTAACTTTTTTCATTAGTTTTTGTTCTAGACATGGATATGTTTATCCAAACATCCATGATGAAATCAACACGTTGCACAACAGTCCTGGCGCCAGCACGCCTTTTCAACAAAAAATACTTCATGATATTTGCTACATTGTCTGTATGTTTTGTCTGTAATAAACGTCAGTGGATACGTTTATTTTGTTGCGCGGCACGAGAGAGAGTCCACGCTGACTCCGTTTTGGCCGTAAGGCCAATTTAGCAGCATTCTGGTGTCATGGAGATCACTCCAAATCTGTCCATCATGTCAAATGTAAAGAAAGTAGACTGTCTTTATTCATGGGAATGCTTTTTCCCGCATTTTATGGTGAAGGGCCGAGAAGATGATCTAAACATCAGTCTTCAAGTTTGTTCTCTCACACGTCCTAGGTATCGTTCTGCGCAGTCCTAATTTTAAATTCCTGGACATTCTCATCCCTGGCAATATCCTTGCCTTGCCGGATATGATATGGTTTAATCATGATACCGTCTATGAACAATATGATAACATGACGTTTGGTAAGTGAATTTGCATAATTCATTGATTATACATACGTGAATACACACAATACACATGCATACGTACGTGTACACACACACAGACTGACGGACAGATTGACGGACAAACGAACAGACAGATGGATAGACAGAGCGATAGACGGTATAGACAGACGTATAGATTGTAATGTACTTCCGTTTTCGGTTGATGCCCGTGCGTTGTCATTTTTATTCTTCAAACGAAATCCTGACAGATGTGGATTGAATGAAACTATAGCCTTGATCAGAATCGATTATTGTGATGTAATCGGTATCGGAGAAATCAAACTTTAGTTCCATTAGTGCATTCTTCGTGCAGGGCGTGCACGAATCGAATGGTGTGTGATTACTTAAGTTTCATTACAGTCGAGTGGGCCAAAGAGTCTAGGATTGATCCGAAATTCTTCGATATCCTCCTGAAGCCAGCTTTGTCGGTGTCTTTGAACGAACAACAGACGATGAGCGCCGCTGAAATGCTGATGTACATCCAAATGTATTTCCTCAGTGATGCCAAGGTAAATTACTTCAAGTACAAAGTAATGATGAGACTGTATACTTAATAAGTTTAGTGCATTCTGCAATCCTACCTGTTATATATATATATATATATATATTATATATATATATATATATATATATATATATATATATATGTAGTTATAAGTTATATATAGTTATAAGTTAGTACAGTGCTCGATAGCGAGAATATATATATTCTCGCTATTGAGCACTGTGCTATCTTATAACTTAATTACATACAACTTAGTCACATATACTAACATACTGGTGTATATCGAACAGACAGACAGACAAATACACTCAGAGAGAGAGAGAGAGAGAGAGAGAGAGAGAGAGAGAGAGAGAGAGAGTAGGGATTTGAAACGACAAATGAAAATTTCTGACTTCCCTTAGGCTGACAGTAGGGAAGTTACTACAAAGAATTACCACACCGCTGTACTTGAACCATGGTTGAAGAAGCTGGCATCGTATGGTACAAAGTAAGTACATGTATAATCATGATAACGGTCTGCGCATACTTTGCTCAGTCAGTGTCGGGCCATACACCTGCCACCTCTGGCCAGGGTACAGTCCAGTCACGGTTATTCGGCGCGTTCAATTAGGGGCATTTCTATATGTATGAGTACTTGTTCACAACTTTTTCAGACCTAGACAAATCTGTAATCGGCACATGATGCTGAAATTACACAGCTACGGCAGATGAAGGCTACGAAGGGGACTCTCCTCGCCTTAGTCTTGCCATTGGAAAAATAGTTTCTCCTTAATCAAATTCCATTTAAGAGATTTTTCAGCCTTTTCTCCAAACTAATTGATTAACTGCGTACAAACTTTGAAAAGAGAACAAACGACTAACATCATCAAAATATTAAATATTCAAAAGCATGAATGCAAATAAGTGGGGATTTAGAACTATTGCTTTGCAGTTGATTTTGAGGAAACGACAATGTTATATTAAATTTAATCCGCAGAATTGAGACGAAGACTCCGATCAGGTCCCTTGTGTTCAACGCCACCAACGGCCATGTCATCGGTGAGGACGGTCATCCTGAAGAACACTTCGATCACGTTGTCTTGGCGACCGATCTCGAGGGCGTACAGAGCATAATGGGATCCACCCTAACAAAGTACAAATCCGGGGACAGCATCCATAACAGTCTTAGCAAGTTTGTCGAGAAAACATCGCGACTTTCGATCGCACCCCCATACAAGGTATTGAGAGTTTGGTTTGACAAGCAGCTGAAGAACGCTCCCTCAATCCTTGAAACCCCTGAATTCTTTCCCATCAACCTGATTGTGCAATACCATATGTTAGAAGAGGAGTTCGCCGAGTGGGCAAATGAAACAGGCGGTTCTGTTTTGGAATTCCATCTCTATACATGGGAATATGGGCAGGTGTCCGACGAGGAAGTGTGGGACATCATATCTCCAACAGTTAAAGTAATATATCCTGAAATATTTGACAGACAATTTAAGACACTAGCGTACCATGTGCATTCCTTCCAAAATTTTCCGTCTTTCCAGGCCGGATTACACATTCATCGGCCAAAGTCCACCTTCGCAGCTGAATGCGGCATTGAAAACTTGGCACTGGCAGGTGATTGGCTGCATACTGACTATCCATCTGCTCTGATGGAAAGGGCTGTTTCAACTGGTCGAGAAGCAGCCAATCAGATATTGCTTCTCGATCATATTCGACAGGTACCGCTGACGGTGACATCTTCGTATGGTCCAGGTCTACTATGAAGAACAATGTAGTATTTGCCGGTTCCATGTTACCGTTCGATAGCGCCATCACAGCATGACAATTATTACCAAGCTAAATCGCATGAAAATAAGATCAATGAAATATGCACATTAGTCAGAAAATCATTTTTACACGCGATCAAATTTTAATCAATCGCTTTCCACATTTCAATAAGTTATAAATAAAGATTTTGGCAGCTATTTCACGGCCCATGGCACAGTTACGACCTTTTTATCACATTATTCTCCCTTGCACAGTAACGACTATACACCGTGTGAATGTAGAGTCTGTAAAGGTATTATAGATAAACAATAGCTGCAACTTTTGACAATCAAATTTTATTCTCCTTTATATTCTAAAGTATCTTAAAATAGTAATAATTAGCCTTACAAACGAGTGCATTACATGCTATATTCAATGCCCCCTTGAAACAATTCCATTACTCTATACAACATTGACATGGCTGTATCTATCTGTTGATGTTGTCTCTTCCCTTCCATATCTTTTTCGTCGAAAATCCTAGCTATACAGGGTGTTAAGGGGTGTTTTGAAATGGTGCAGGACAAGCATAGGCCCTCTGCTGTGAGTGCCACCGCTGCGGTCATATAACGTTGTCTTCATTGGTAACATCTGTCGCTATACACATGTAAGCTTACATACAGAGTGTCTTACCGAGTTGAAAACGAATCATTTTGACATCATGGTTTGTGAAGGACAGCAAGAAACTACTTGCAGACAAATGCAAAATACTTGAAGATTCATCAAATTGAAGGTCGATACATTTTTTTAAATAAATATATATTCTAAATAACTGTTTGAAGACAAAATCTATGAATCTGAGTACTGTATGAACAATAAACCTCAGATATACCAACTTGACAAAATTTTGATCAGTTCAAGACAGACATGTACGAGTATGTGTCTAAAAGGACGGAAACATTGCTGTGTTGATATCATTGGAAAACCATTTCGCAAGATCAAGAATCATGTATTTTTCTTATTTGTCATAGACTCGATAAAGTTGACAAAGGGTAGGTATTGTTCTTACAAAAAATTCACAAAGACGTGATATTGGTCTCGTAACGCTATTGTCACAACTGTTTTTCTGTCTTCCTGTCTCAAATTATCGTTCACTTTTAGCCTCTCAGTTGATTTGGCTGTTGCCTACATAGGAGATCTTTTGGTAAAATGTTGAGATACCGTTCCGTCTTGTTCTAATGTGTAACTAATGACAAAATATTCAGAATTTACGATTTCCTGCGGCTACCATAATGAAAATCAAAACTTGGTAATATATGCGTATTTTACTTACCCACGTTATTTTCCGTTCTCATCGAATTTCACGGTAAAAGTTTTCACTTTTGTGTTTACGTGTGGCTTTAAAATGTTGAGGTTCGGCGAATAAAAAAGTGCGTAACCGGTACCATCCGATTTTCACAGGGGCGCTCTGTAATGGACTGGAGTTTCTTTAGCATAGCTAGCGATCACTGACCATGTTTCCTCATAAAATAATAACTACCCCACATTACCCCTCGGTAAATGTCGCTTTTAACATTCATCGTGCATGTGTGCATTCCATGTACTCACCTCACATGCTTTACCGCACGTGCGCTGACCTTGCCGATGCGAAAACTTGAATTCAACCCTCAATGCACTTCAATCTCATGTAGTTTAGCCCCTAGCACAAGACAAAAGCCAGGTAGCGAGAGTTTTCATGTCTTGATCGATAAAAAAAAAATGGGTACGGCCGAGAGTTCCCCTTTTACATTTTTTTACATTAAGGTCTGCACGAAATATAATTCTACCTCTTGAACCTAATCCTAACCGCCCTCCCAACGATGTCCGGATAGTAATACATGTATGTATAAGAATGTAAAGTGCATAAAATGTAAAATTCTTGACTTCTGGTCATGAATGAAGGTTTCCGTATAAAACGACCCACGAACTACAACATCTACCATTTCTATTGTGAAGTACTGACGACAGTGCAGTGTTCGTTCAAAGTTTTGCGTTAGCATATCACTATAGAGCTTGTCTAACATGAACTGGACAAAGTAATGATGGATACTCCTATACGTTTGATTGTACGAATTCGAGAAAAGGCAAATGCTACATCATTGGGAAAGAATAATGATGATCGTGATGAGTCAATGACAGCTAAACTCATTCCGCTGACAACTTCCTTGACAAAGACTATTAAAGTATGTTAGACCATAGGGATAGGTAGGGTTCATGTCCGTCCCAGGGGTGGGAGGGATGTCTCAGCACAGGTTTCTTGTTGACGTTGCTATCGTTGCTTACGTTGGATTGTGATATTGCCAAAAAAATGCACTACAGACCTTGGGTTTCTTTGCCTTATCTTAGCACTCGTCAGGTGCCGCCAACTGGTAAATTTCATCAATTTCGCAAAATCATCACAAAACATGTTTTTAAGGCTGATATACCGATTTTACTTATTTTTGACCTTGACCTAAAATAATTTGGAGGGGAAAGTAGAACTGTTCGTAACTGCCAACCCACTGGCATATACGGAAAATATACCCTCCAACTGAACTTTGATGCCCACTGCCCTCCAGTATCTATGGTTTGCCCAGTCCCACTCCCCACAACAATTCAAGCTCCCCACTGCCCGCTCCCCATTACTGAAATTCCCCATTGCCCACTAGATGCCCACCAGGCAACCCAGATCAACGCAAAACCGGGCGATCAGTATACCTTCATACATTGCTCACCTCTAAGTTAGGCGTTTAGTCTCCCCTCAAGTTCTATCAACCACGGTATTCCCCTCCCTCTACGTATTTCCGGTACCCACTGTAAAAGTTTTCTCCCCGCCCCCTGAAGAAAATGAAATTTCTTCCCCGCCCACAGTAAAAAGTGATTTTTCTCCCCGCCCACTGATTAGTTTTGAAATTTACCAGCCCGCTGAAAAACTCTGCACGAACACCTTTTTGCATGAACAACTTAGTTGACGGCAACTGACTGGTTTTGTAAAGATTTCTTCACTGTGTCATATATTTGTCCCGTGGTAATCTTATGCTAGGTTTTATCACTCTTTTGCGTCTATAATCTGGTGCGTTTGATTGCCTTATGTGTCTAGGGTAAGTCACTAATCTGTCACCAGATTATCATTTGACAAAATCAACAACGAACCTACAGGCGAGTGTGTACCGTTATAAGATAAGACCAAGACACCTAAGGTTGGTATTATAAATCTTTATTTGCAATATCATAGTCCGACGTATTAAAAGAAAATAAACAATCGCAACAAGAAACCTGTGCTGAGATCAAGACACCCCAACCGCTTTGGGCGGACGTATACGCTGTTCCCTATGGTCAGACCACAATCTAATTAAAATCATATGTACAGACAGAAACGTTTCCACATATAATTTCAGATAATTTCGATGACTTTCACGTGGCTTATTTTTTTGGAATGAAATATTTTCTCTGTTCTCGTGCTTGTTATAGACATAGTGTTACACCTTGTGTAGGAGGGCGAATTCCTGGGGGTCATATGAAATCAAGAAACTACAAAGTTGGTCATTTTGTTTATCCACACAACAAAGGAGGGTGGTCACTTGATTTTCAAAAATATCAATCCGGGCGAAAGCTTTTGTTTCAGTGTACAACATAATATTCCGGAAAATAGGGAAATAAAGACTGATTCTCCAAATATTTTCATTCCTTGAAGTCAGTATGTTATGATCTAAAAAACATTTCCAAGTATGTGTATTTTCTGTCTTATCAACATCTCGTCTTCGGTTCATGGCATGCATCAACTAAAGTTACGCAAATAACTGGTGCCAGCTAAACTTTGAACAGTTCTCTCTGCCCATCCCTGGTCGTGGGCTAGGTACCATGACTTCTGTATAGACCTTGCATTTTTGCGATGTTGGTTGTTATGATTGCTATTCAAATTGCACTTTTTCTACGGGAATCTGAATTTATGCGAAAATAATTGAGCCAAAGTAGCAGTTCGGTACAGAGTTAACCGAGCATGAATAAAGTTATTAAACAGATAGGAGAAATTTGCCACTATTACATACTCACGGAAGAACAAAAAGAGCAGGGAATGACCGACGATGACGTAACATATGTTCTTAGACTATATTGAAACAACGGAATATGCCTGCCAATCAATATAACAAATCTTTGCCTAGTAAACGCTTACTTTTCCAACCAGAGGGCGCCAACGATTCCATTGAAGGTCAAATGAAGGTCATCACAGTATATATATACTTTCAAACATCAATACTGTAGATGAGAGGAAATAAATTCATTTTAATTGATGAAAATTTGAACAATATTCGAATTCATAACAACTTCGTTGTTTCGCTATTTCTTAGACTTAAAATGTTCTTACACCTGCATGGAGTCCTCGGGGAACTGTCTCAGAGCTCCTTGGTTGTGGTTGAGAACGAAAGTCCGTGCCCGCACGGGCGCCCTCTACGGTAGCAACCACCTGTTGCTCTTCGTGACCGCCATCGGGTCAATGCATCGGGGAACTATTTGTTTCGTATCAGAAGCTAAAGGCTAAAATAGGGATTCTGATAGTGTCAACTTTTACAACTCATCGTATGAATGGTCTGCTTGGGAATACACTTTTGAGATTAAAGTTTTCTTCGTGTGCAGTGGTAAACATCGCGTTCTACTATTAATTTTGCGTGTGCGATAACCTTCCGGAGGATTAAAAATCATTAAGGCTTTGGTAGCTAGAATGAATGAATTATCTGACGGTAATCGTCTTAGTTGCCATGCACGTCATCTATGAAATAAAATACATTAATTGGTGCAATTGCTTTCTTTTTGATTTCCCAGTTAATCAATAGTTTGATAATATCACTACTGTCTGATGGGTATTATTTTCAAGGATTCGGTTACGACGTTAGTCATTTTGCCATACGTCCGGATATTACGGGCATGTAAAAATGTAGTGCATATAAAATGATGGTCATTAATGTACTGAAACATTATTCCCGTTTAAGCTATAAATATTCTGCAAGGCCAAAAATTCACTTCCGTCCCAGGCAGTCTAGTCTTCACTTTCACATGTTTTATTTCAGTTGTTGACTTGATTGCTTGATAACACATAGGGACCATGATTATAGTTACCCTTCTACTTCCAGCTGCCAAGTGGCCTGTTTAATTCATCAGCGATCTCCCCTGTCCCCTCGCTGCTTTACGTCACTGCTTTTGCAGTTTGTCGGTTGTTGCTGACTATTTTCTCCAGTTTCCGGTTGTTGTTCCCGTTAAGACATTAGGCCTACCGTCCTATTTTTTATCAGTTTGTTTCATAGTTTTTTTTTCTAGTTCGTCATCATTCATCTCTTTTTTTCACTTTTTTCGTATTTTTTTTTCTTTTTCGTCTTTAGAATTGAATTGATTTGATATGTAGGGCCTACATGTCTGTACAGGAGCTAGTTCATTTGTAAATTCTCCTCCTCCGAGTCCTCCGAGTCCTCCTTCTTCTCATTTCTCGATTCGTCATTTTGTTCTGCTTTCTCCAATTCATTCAATGTTGGAGAATATCCATACACCCCACATCGCAAATTGCCTATTGACAAAATTTGTGCTCTTTTTCAGACAGCGCCGGTTTTTATCCTCATGTCGTTGTGGAATAGCTATCTGTTTACTTATTTCATCAATTATCTCCCCTGTCTCCAACGGCCGGCTTTAGTGTCATAGCAAAAATCGTATTTTTCAGTTTTTGCTGTTCAGTTTCTAAAGTGTCCAGTTTTGTTCAAGTTCAGTGTTTGATCATCAGATGTTACCGTCTTTTTGTCTGATTTCAAATTCGTCTTTAAAATTTTAGTACAGCAGTTTGATTTTAGTATTAAACATTCATTTGAAAAATCAAAAAATCTTCGTCTTACTTTTGATTATATTGTTGTTTTACTGTGGATTTAGTTAGCCAGCAGTAGGCTATAACTTGTAGCCGGACACGGCTTCATGCAATGTGTTGGCGTTTGTTGACCACTAATGTACTTTTCAAATACACAGGAGCAAAACGTAGCTAGGTTTACAACCGCTTTGATATTTTAATGAATGACTAGTAGGGCCTGGTACACTATTTACTAGCTTTCTTGCGAACTTTACAGGATTTGGAGCAAAATCCTCCTTGCTGTTGTCGTGTCTCAATGTACATGGTACAACCCTTTGTTTCTTTATACTGTGACCGAAAACAGTGAGTAACTTTGAACCACGAAGGTACGAATGGTACGAGAGACTTTCGTACGCGTATTTACATGTTTATTTGCGTATTAAAATGTGTCGTAATATCAAGATCCATGGGTGAAAATGTACACGTGGCGGTCCTCTAGTGCTTTGAGTCAGCATTCACACTGCTTTTATAGAGTGTGGCCAATGGTTACAATGACGTCAGTCTGGTAACCCAGGAACAGATTTGCGCGTTGTCGTATTTCGTCCATGAACACAGCTATTGTTTAACCTGGACGGCGATGTTCTCTTGTCTTTTAGTACCGTGCGTGAAGAATCTCTGTCAAGCTAGCAGGTCGGGAGTCTTTGGCTAAAAATAGCTTCTAATCAGCATATTGTGGAATTCTCCGCATTGACGTCAGAGGTTAGGATGTAAACTCTTAGTTGATTGGACTATAACCGGTCTTTTGCTCACATGGTCTTGATTGACCAATAGCGTTACTCCACATTTATTTGGACCGCGTGGTATGCGCAGTGGGTCATCATCGTCTGGATATAGTCCCCCATCCTATCACGGGGAAACTGGCTGTCAGGGTAGCTCATATAGCTTGAATTTGCACTCCGATTTTGTCCTACTTCTTAGCAACAAGACTGAAAAGTGAGAACCATATTGGAGATAAGGTACTGAGGCACCGTGCGACTTGGATATACCGGGTGTGAGGGGAGTCAGAGGACGACAGCGACCGGGGGAAACCACCATACCCCGTACTCTTTTCTTTGATTTCTAGGTTTCTTTGCCTTAGATAAGGCTACATAGACTCTACAATGGAGCACGCACATATGAAAAGTGTTGATGAAATTTTACAGTATTTTAATGTGAACGAATCTCAGGGACTCAGTCCAGAACAAGTGAAGTCACAACAGGAGAAGTACGGGCCAAACGGTAAGTTTGCATTTGCTTGACACTGCGATCGCGAGCTGTATCGAGCGTTTGCCGGTGCCAACTGGCCACCTTTCGGCAATATATACACCCATCTATCATTGTCCAGAGCAGCGACGAAAGATGAGCAAGCATATCGTGCGGCTTTCTGCTTTCTCGAATATGGCTGCGAAAATTTTTCGGATTATTCACATACCGACTAACATTTGTGTTTTCCATTTTCTTTTACAGAATTACCGGCCGAAGAAGGTAAATATCGAAATATTTTTGGTTTTTAATTTTGTGTCAAACAGATTTTTAAAAACCTATAAACATGTTATGAGATGTGACAATAGATTGAGGCCGTACTTCCCTGAAAACCTTGTTTCAACTGTGCATGCAGAAACACTACAATTTTGTTCGCGTTGTCTTTATTATGCAATTAACGGGACTTATTTTTATGATGGGCAAAAAATATCTTGCATGATTTGTAAAGAGGACTCTAAATTGAAATGTTGTGAAAAAATGGATAAAAATATAAATTTTTATCCATATCTAGGTAAATCACTATGGCAGCTCGTCTTAGAACAATTTGATGACCTTCTGGTGAAAATCCTGCTTTTGGCAGCCATAATAAGTTTTGTAAGTATCTATTTTTTTCTTCATAAAAGTAAAATACATTTTAATTATTTTGTGAAATGCTCATTAATATTATTCCAGTCAATTTGAGTGGCTATTTTAAAAATTTTCTCGGTGTTTATGTTGCATTTGTTTTTACATAATGGTCACACAGTCCAGGGGTTGATGTTTGTATGGTTTTGAAAAATTTAACGTTATTTGGCAGGATGAAAATATTTTTTCCAAATTTTTAAAAAGGGAAGGTATGCACGACGCACAAAGCACTAAAATTTCCACTTACTAAGATCAAAGTGCAGGTGCCCCAGTGATGCAAAATATTCTCTGTGGAATAACTGTTCACAGTTGTTGCTGTTCGTGCTGATGATGCATCCATATTGTGATATATATATATATATATATATATATATATATATATATATATATATATATATACAAAATAATGAAATAAAGGTCTTTAAATCTGAGATTCTTGAAAAAGTTCTCACTGCAATCAGGACAATAAAGCAACAAACTTTTTTGGTGTGTGCCACAGATATTTTATGTGTTACAGTCATACATCTTTTTTAGGCCCATTTTCAAACAAGAAACTGCCATACCGACACTACAATTTCTGTTCGAACAAATGTTAATGAATTTTCATATTAATTGTTATCACATGGTCAAAGACTACACAGATAATGTTTCAGCAGTCAGACAATAGCTTGCTCTAACAATGGGACCTTCATGAATTAGAGATAAAGGAATGAATTTACCTTAAATCCCCCAGTGTCTTGATAATATGAGCAAAATGAACTGAAATTACTAGAGGATCCTTTGAAGTATTTGTTACTGTACACCCAAGGATTTCTGTTGTCCTATTTGTGGAACACTCTGTATTCTTGGTATAATGTGATGCCAAAGAGGTTAGGGATTTGCTGTGATCTGCCCTCGGCGAAATAAAAGAGTATTAAACTGGTATACAGTGTCACAAAATGATTAAATGGAGTATTGTGTAGGTGCTGGTCCAATATTAATCGCAAGTATGAAATTATGTGTCATTATACTGTTCATTCAAAGTCTTAACAAGAGGAATTGGTTTAGGGCAATGCCCTATTCCATCTGACCTTCAGATTGTTCACTTTAAATGCAATTTTGTTTGTCATCTCACATTATTACAGACTTAAAGTATCCTGCAGCAGGTCTGGCAAATGGCTTAAGAGACTAACATTGGTCTGACAAAAGTCTTCTTATTCCATTAGACACAAATCCTCACAGTCTTTTTATGGATGCTAATGCTTCAATTTTATTATCCTCACCTTAAGGGCATGCCCTCTGAATTATGTGCAAGCCACACATGACTGAACATGTGTATGTTTTCTTTTGTGTATGTTTATGTATGATGGCATTCCCTTTCACATTATTTTTTTGTCTTCAAATATTTTTCGCACACGTAGCATGTTGACAAAATGGTCCTCTGAAATTTTTTTCTTGAAGATGAACCTTTTCTAAGGTGCCTGTCCTTTAATACCGGCTGTATAAAGCCAATACTATGCCTATACTGTGGCATCTATGACAATGGATGACAGTGACATGTCAACGGTATAATACCCTATTTATTTTTAGCAATGGATAATTGACCTCGACCATTTTGAAAAAAAGGTACTGGTGTTTTCATATACATGAGGGCAATAATGATCTTTGCTCTACTGAAGGCCAGTCATCTTTTTTCACATCATATTGAATTAGATGTTTTCACAAATTACTTTTGGACCTAGATTTTTATAAAATAACAGTCTACCTATCTGGTTTGTAAGTTTTTGTAATAATTTGTTATGTCCAACAGATTTGATTTTTACCAGTCAGCACTGAACCTTTTTACTGTCTTCTGTGTTATCAGGGCAATGACAGATATAGCTGAACCAATTGGTATCTGTTCTCTCAGTCGAAATAATCAATAACGGTTTAGCCTTTATGAATAGCATAAGCGTTGATGTGTAATGTCTCTTTTGTTGAACAGATATTTTTTCTTGAAAAGAGATAAAATTTGTGGGTTAGACCCTTGATAAGATAAAGAAAGAGAAGAAAGACACTTTCAAACAGCTGGTGTCGTAGCTGTGACCTTAGATTGCTCTTATTTTCACAGCCCATCTCAGTTTTGTATAGACAACAGATATCTGTTTCTTCAGATGTTTCAGTCTGTATTCGTTTGACGTCACCTGATTCGCTGCCCAGTAGTTGGTCAATCAATACAAGACATAGCGGGAGAATGGCTTTCTTAAACACTTGCTGGAGTGGGCGTAAAGAAATATTGAAAGATTTATGGCCAATTCTTCCCTGTACGCTTTATCATACTTTATGCGGTAGCTGGAGAGTAGTTTCTTCAGCCTTGCAGAAAACAAAATGCATGCAACTCTGTCATTCTGCCACCTTTGAAGTGGTATTTTCGTGTAGCTATCAAATTTCGTGCTTCTTGCAGATTCTGAGATGCAATTCATACTGAGTGCGGCAAGGAACCTTACAGGGTTGAGCGTAGGCAAGGCTTTTTTTTAGAAACAGTGTAATGAGCAGTAAATAGAATTTGATGGGAAAGACACAACCACTGAAGTATTTTGCTACACCACAACCAATTGTGTTACTCTCTAAAATTGTCTGAAATTTGTAATATACAGTGTGTAGAATTCAGAAAATAGCTATTTTTGGTATCTATATACATACCATTCATCTAGCAAGCCTGAGTGTGTTCTTTTCTTCTTCATGGCCAAAATTTTCTCAAGTTAATTAAACATGACACTTTTGAGCAAAATAAGAACGAGAGAGCAGACTGGGATTTCAGTGGACTTTTCACGTGACACTGCCTTTATCGGTAAGTTCTGCTGCGAATGTTTGAGCCAATAAAATCAATGAAACTTCAATACTGTCATTTTTGTGGCAAAGTGTCCATTTATCATAAAATACTTACATCACATGCAGTAAAAAGACAGCCTTTTCAGGCCATAAGCATAACTTAGTGGTGTGTGAATATATTCATATTATAAATCTGAGTTCACAGGTGTAGTGTTTGTATATTAGCTATTCAGAAAGATTGAAATGTTGAAAGATTTTCAGGAACCACACACAAGCTGGCTTTGATGGGCATAGGTGTCATATTGTGTGTCTTTAGTTGGCAACATTGCAGCACATCTTGGAATGTTGTACTGTGTTTTTGTTAGTGATTGTGGTAATAACAAACCGTGTCATGATACCTTTTGTGGACAAAAGAAGGGATGAACCTAGTTTATGTTTATTGTCAGTTATTTTGTAGCTGTACTTCATTTGCATTGTTTGGTTCACATCATTCAGAAACAGTCCTACAATAGCAATACGCCATTGAATGTTCAGCTTCACTGCACCAGATGGATTAGTACAGACTTTAAACAAGGTCTGTGGAGATCACTGAATTCCCAACGTTGCGCATGTCTGCAAACTGCAAAGGTCATAGCTTGGATGTCAAATCTTCAGTATTTCCCCTTCATTTTGAGTTTGCATTGCAGGGGAGAAAAACACTTACATAGGCATGTTCTGTCCTTTCTGTCTATTTATACAACAAATGAGGCACTGGTAAGAAACCTGTATTTTAGAACTGCCGGACTGAATAATCCTTGTTTGATTAAGATGTAATACCCTGGAAGGTATATTTGTTTTGGCACTATACTGCAATGCATACTCGCCCCTAGCTATAATTTTATCCCAATTCTCTGTTATGGTAACAAAAGGTACATACCACTACACTTGATGAAAGTCTAGAATACCACCATAGTGTTCGGTGAAGCTTAAGGAGGTCCCTACATCTTCATCAGGTCACTGGTTTCTTAGCTCCATGTTCCAAGGCACTGCTGAATGAGATATGTATTACGTGTTCATGATATCGAGCATGGTGTTTTCTTTGCAGTGAAAAAAACTTCAATATTAGAATTCAATTTTTTTGCGTGTCATGTAATTTATGGGAATGTAACATGTCATAAAATGTGCAGGTACATAGTACAGAAGTATAGACCTTTAAATTAGTGTCCAAATTGTATCACTGGTAGTGCAGACATCTTCTGTAAAAGACAAAATGCAGATGAAATAAATATCAAATATTCTGAGTGACAATGTAAACCAGTGTTTGATGTAAACATGACAGTTGTTTGAAATCCAGAAATATTTGCTGTAACAAGAAATGAAGTTGACAGAATATGTACCGGTATTTGTACATTTTATTAAACAAACATACACACTCAACTGTATTTTCACCTCCAGACAGTGGTTTGAAATTACTCATTGGTTGTACAGAAATGGCAAAAAATATGCTGAAATAATCTCTGTTTTTAGTGATACATCCTTTGTCTGGCATGTTATTCATTTGCCATGAAGACTTTTACGACAAGGAGGGTGTTTTCATGGCAGCCTTGGTTGCATTCATGTGTATAATAAATATGGCCTTGTCAGAGGTACCAGTGAAATGCTACTAGAGCTGTTTTGCCATGGAACCGCAGTAATAAATCTCCTTTGCATTTCCTCATTTCAAAAGCATTGTCCTTGTCTGTCCTATGTCCTCCAACTATAGGATATACACATGTCATAGGGCATTCTGTTCATATGCTGTGTTGTGAGAGGTTGATTTGATTTAAAACAAACATCCTTTCTAAATGTTAAAGATAGAATAGTTTAGGACTGCAGAAGGAGTTACAATGTAGATCTATAAGAAGTGAAAGCATCCATGGTGTAACTTTCATAAATTTTTGCCCATGATGGCTGAAACAGCTGTAAGTTTTTGTAACAAGAATCATGAGCAATGCCACAAGTATGACCTTACATTACACCCAGGATTGGAGGAGGTGTCATTATTTATGTATCAAAGTCATGGCTATCAAGTTCCAATGTATTGCCCTGGTGTCAGTGTTGTAATATTTATATAGAAGGGCCGTCAATCAGAGTGCTCAGTTAAACGTTCTATCCTCCAAGGGTGCAGTACAAAGGCCAACAGTACAGAACAAAGGGCAAATCTCATCACCCTTTAAACTTGATAGTAATGACTGTCATGAGTGGAAGATAATAGTGGTTTGATTTTTAGGTCAAGCTCTTTGGGATGGGCGAGTGAAATGAGAGTCAGATTCCATTCCTATCAGTGACAGGACGCAACCCCATCTTTCATTTGAACACCAAACCGCAGAAGGTTTTGGCATTCAGATAGCAATCATTCATGTGGGTTGTGTTTGTTTGACATTGTATCATGCATTCCAGTGGCTAGAATTTACTGAAGTTGAGTTTTACAATATTTACAGTGATGATACCCTCAATACAAGTAGTTCCATTCAAACAATGTAATAAAAGTGAAATATTGTAGGGCTTCCTAATGAGATTCTCATGAAGAGGAAGCATTTGTTACCGTATACTACTGTCTAGTCCATGGCATTTACTGTTCTAAAAGTCGCTTTGGAGTGGTTTTGAAAATGTCTTGCCACTTGAATTATCAGTCCTCGGTACATGCTTATTGGTTTTGATCTGACTCTGAGTTCAGACCCTTGCAGTCTACGCTTTACCCAATGCATTAAGGTTAGGGGTTACTTTTTACATCTTTCATGCTGAAAAAGTTTATGAAGTAAATTGCTAGCATTGAATTTGTGACAAGAAAATATTGACTCCTGCATGCATTGGAGGGCTCTAGACTCACAAGTTGAAACCATTCCCCCCAAATCTTGAAGACAAATATGATTCACTGATGAGTCAACCAAATATTCCCTGGTTGAAGGATATTTTGCTCTCATTTGTCCACTTTGTCAAAAAAAAATCTGCCATCTTAATGTATAGTTGATTGACCAGGGTGCCTTTGTTGTGTTATAATTACTGTGTCCCTGGCAAAAGACTAATTTTCATGTCAATAAATAGAGTACCAGCAGCTACCCTCATGTGTTGGTAATAAGAGTGATCTCAATTCGACCAATGAAGAGATTATGGATTTGAAACTCCGGTCCAAGCAGAAACAGTACCATATCATGAAGGGAGGTTAACTCCTAACATACATTAAGAATGTGTGTGTGTGTGTGTGTGTGTGTGTGTGTGTGTGTATCCATGTAGATTTTGCCCCATGTAGATTTTGCCATTGTGTTCATAAAAGTCCCATAAATTTCTTCACAAATTTAGAAAACAGTTGAGTTATTTCATTTTGTGGACATGATTGATCTGTACATATATATTGAAACATGAGTGAAGTAACACGCACGCAAATGTTTATGCAGAGAGAGCAGTTATGTATTTTCCAAAAGAAGTGCACATTAATATTGGATTGATAACCATAATAGCTAACCTCTGAGTAGCAGCATGTACCATTGTAAGAAGCAGTACGCTAAAGTGTGACCAGCATTATTTGAAAGACACTAAGCATCATCAAAGCCATCATAGAAGCAATGGTGGAATAAAGGAAGTCAGATCTTTATTTTAGGCACAATGTGTAAATTAATGAACGTATTAACATTGTTAACAATGGTGAGAAAATATCATAAAATGTACAGGTATATGTAGAGCATCTGTGCAAGTCCATTACTACTCAGGTTATATTCTGAAAACAAATGTAATCCATGGGAGACATAAAGATTAGATGTCTCCCTCATTGTCTTTGATTGTGCAGTAAAAACCCAAAGAAGTGATAGCCAAATTAATAAAAAGCTAACAGTAATATTCCTGGGACTTTCATGATTAAAATGTCAATGAAAATCTTGGACTAAATGGCCTTAAGTAATTGCGGCATCATTTGTGACAATGGATTATCAATACATCATCATTCTGTACAAGGAATGAAAGGGAATAATATGTAATAATGCAGTACCATTATAGTCAGAGAATGCCTCAGTAACTTGTATGATTGACAGCCATTTAGATAATGGGGAACATGTGCCTTACCATTTAACGTCATCTGATAGACACATGACGTGTTTTATGAAATCCATAGCATCATTCCAATTATATTTGGAACATGAATACTCTGAATGTGTAAAAGTGTTGTTCTGAGTTTATACTGGGCATGATACTGTTCAAACATTGAGCCATATTGGAAATTATGCAACAATACATGTCGGTAGATTATGCCATGGATGTCACTTTGATATGTAGACAAGGTCATAGTGCTAAAGGTCAATAATTCACGGTTTGTTTGTTTGAAATTTATCCTCTTGTAGCTAGGCGAGTGTAAATTCAGTTGCCAGTGTTTGTTATTTTGTCTCTCTCAGAATCATAAAACAGGAAGATATGTCTGTTTACATCATACTGTGGTGAAATGAAACCCCTTTGAACACAAGTAGAAACACCAATGAGTAAATGATTTAACCTATAAATCGTGATTAATTATATTCACTGAAAGTATCAAAACTCTTCCTGTATTTTGTACATATTGACAGAGGTAATGATAGCAGTATAGATTTGTGAATGATGTCTGTGTTGAATAAACATTTTGTATGGGTGTGACATGCAAACTGCTTGTCCTGGGGTGTGAAATTTAAATGTTGTTTTTAACCCCACTGGTGTCATGGCCCTGTTTCAGATACAACTGTGGCATGGAATTTATATTCTCAGTCTCTGGTCCTCAGGGCAACTTTGCAGAAATCCCTGATGAATACCATTCATTGTTCACATTTACATTATGCTGTAGGAACCAATTTCTGGAGAGAGTGTATTTTCAATTTTCACAGAGGCAATTTTACAAAACAGCTGTGTTTTCAAATAGTTTTCTTGACTACTTAAATGTAACGTTATTTAATTTAGGATATGAGAACTACTGTTCTTGCTCTCTGAAATAGTTTCAATGTTAACTTTCAGATCTGCTTCCTGTAAATGTTTAATGCTTCACTGCGGAACAGCCTGTGCATATTTATTATTTATTTTTCTCTGAATTTCCGTACACAAGGGTGTCATTAGTCTTGGATACAGGGCACATGTAGATGCATCATTGGGTTGCAGGAGACGTGTACATGAGAGTATCACTCACAGAAAGACTGCCATCAATTCTTCAAAATTTAGATTTTTATATTCAAAATGTTCATGTGCAGTACATTTATAAAATGCCGATCAGAAAATATCAAGTCTTGTGTGAAAGAATCGCTAACAGAATATTATATCATGTTTTTCGGTCAGTTATTTTTTGGTTCTGTTCAAAACGATTTCAAAAAGTGTATGATCCACTTGGCAGGAGATGCCGTAATACATATGTAGCCAAGAATCTGTGTCCATCTGGACCAGGAATGTGGCGTTTTCCAAACAGAGTTCAAATTCAACCGTTATATTGAACTGGCATTCCTTTCTAAATGCATACTGTCTTTATCAAGTAGTCTTATCAGAATGCCAGGATTGATATTTCACATATTAGTCATTGCTAGGACTGAGAGTACATGCATGTTGTACAAGTGAATTATGGAAGTTCAGTTGAAAGATCCCAGTACTGCAAGTATTACTTCAGTCTCAGTCTCAGGCCATTCATCATGAATTTTTCTTCCGTCACAAGTGTGTTTTATAAAGTTCAGCCATTTGTAATTACTGATCACCGGTAATATTGAAATTTGAAGCAGTGGCCATATTTGATGCTAATTAATTATTGATCAGTGGGAAAATTAAGCTGCAGGCTGTAATCCCCATTCACTGTAGAGATAGACCAAATTCACCACATATAACACAAAAGGATTATATTAATAGATTGTGGTCGTCAACTAATGAATGATCGGCAAGCTTTATGTTGTGCTGTCATTGAACTGCCTGTAATTGAAATGTATCATTGAAGCTACATGACATTTTATAACTTGTCAGCCGCTCACCATGGATAGTAAAGTTCTAAAGAGGAACTGATCCCGTATTCAACTTTTAATAACCCAATCAAAAGTTCAGCTGTTGAATATCATCCATGATTTTCATTGTACACTCTAGTCAGTGCAAATATTTGTCATTACAATGTTATGTTGCAGTGTACATTTGTAAACCAATATGTACAATACACAAGCCCAGACCTAGCCCCTGTATTTGTGCTTCATTTCAGCTATCATCAGCTATATCACAGTCTGTTGAAGCACTTTTGATCATGTTTGCGAAAATTGGCATAATATTCAATGTACTGTGAAAAAAAGGTTGCTTTGTGACAGATGTTAACAGATCAAGTCAGTTGAATTCACTACATTTTATCAATGCCATAGCAGGACTAGTCCATGAAAATTTTCTGCATCCTTTAGGGCCTAGGGGTTTTCAGTTTGTCAGTGTTATCAAATCATACAAGTTTGGCTTTTAAGGACTAGTGTTTCTTGAACTTTACAGTAATGACCAATTCTAGCAGGAAGAGGGTTACAAAAAATTTTCAATGTTCCCAGCATTCAGTACTTTAAATGAGTTGTTGCCATGGTTCTGTTAGTAAACAAATCCCTCATGTAATTATAAATTTTCGGTGTCATTTTCAAATAAAATTTGCATCAAGATTTAAAAATGCTTTATATAGCTGTCCCAGACTCCTTTGTACCAAGAATCATTTCTATGAACTTAAGATTGTCATGTTTGCTCACTGTATCATACGTATGCCATAACCCCGTTTTGGAGATGTTGTATGATGGGCTTCTTATTCTTGTCCATAAAATGTGTTAAACTTCTAAATCTTTGCCTTTCAAACACAACGTATCATGTACAGTGTGCAGCGTAGTTTTTGGATTGTGGTTTGAACACTTTAAGTTGAAGACTGAAATTCAGCATTATTTTTGGAAGTAGCATAAGAAACCCTGTTCTATACATTGAACGAAAGTAATAGCAAAATACATGAAAAGTAACACTAACAGCTAATGGAGGTATGAGAAACTGAGGCAGATACCCTTACTGTATTTCAGCCATGTACTGTGGTTTAAACATAAGGCTCCCATGGAGCTGCAGTTAAGTGTTGAGTATACATGTACCTTTGCTCAGGGAACAGTTACTATGAGTTAATGGATTTTGATCAGAGATATTGATTTCATATCACACAATATCAGCCTTCTATTATACTAAACACCTGTCTTTTTAGCTTCCATTTATTGTTCACATGTACTCCTAACATTGAATATTAAACTGCAAATTTGCTTTTTTTTGTGTGCCTACATTTCTTCAAACTCCATCATTTGTGAATTTATGTATTTTTGCTTTGCCTCTCTCCACAGATTTTAGCCATATTTGAAGAGGAAGAGGATAAAGTTACAGCATTTGTGGAACCTTTTGTTATTTTGTTAATTTTGATTGCAAATGCAATCGTTGGTGTTTGGCAGGTAAGTTCAATACAGTCATCTTTTGTATGTCAACACTATAAATCCTAGTTATCCTGGAAGAGCAACCCACAATATTGGTGACAACATATGTCTGCGGTCATTAATGTTATTTTTGGCGTCAGATTCCTGTAGACCAAACCATCTAAATGAGAAGTGCTGCTAAAGCCGCAGGGTTTGAGATCAAATGTGACAACTGCCATGAATTGGCAAGGTTAGAGGGCACTCCAGTTTACGCAAATGCAAATTTATCAGACCCACCCACCCAACCATCCACCCTTTCTGCGATCTATTGGAAAAGACTACTGTGCAAATGTAGATACAACTACATTGATATCAGTGTATATCCTGCTAATAGGCATATTTACATGTTCCCAGAGTTCAATGAGGTTAATTATACATTGTGTAGTTCTCTATTTCTGTAGAATTGTACATGTTGGTTTTTTGTTGTGTTCTAAGTGTGTGCAATGGTCAGTTTTCTTTTCCATAAATGTACATGTACATAATAGTGTCATGTCCACTGTGTCAGAGCTGATTTGTTCATAGATATTCTCTTAAAGTCTCACATATCACCAGAATATGATTTCAATATTGGTCAACTGTGAAACAGATTCAGGAAGAGATGTAGAACATTAAGCACTGTGGTGATCTTTGTGATGTGGTGAAATTTATGATAAAGCTGTGTGTTTCAAAATAATAAAATGTAAAAAGTACTGCAAACTCAGTTTCTCTTTGTGTGACATGCAAAAAATAATCATGAAGGTGCAATTGAGCAGTGTCATAATTATATTCATTGTATAAGCCCTTTGGAAGCTATATTATGTTCAATTTGTCTTTCAAGGCCACCAAAAATCACTCCATTATGGCTAAAAGATAACCACTTTATTAAGGTTTCAGTAAAACTGTTTTCATATCATTTGTTCCAAGCCATTCTGTCATATGTTCAGATTATTATGACTATCTTTTAGGTGATTTGCATCATGATCTTCATGAATAATTAAGTATAGTGAAAAAGACGAAACTTCTCCTGATCAAATTTATGTGGACTAAAATGAATCGAGCATTTGAAGGAGAAATATCCCTTGGTCAGTATATTAACCATGTGTTCTTACTAACGGGACTCATGATTTTGTAAATAACCAAGGGCTAAGCACTGTAGATACCATTTGAAAATCGTTTCATTTTCCCAAACCGATAAGTTACTATTACCCTCAAGAAAGTCATACAGCATGGTCTTTCAACAGTTGTACACCCTGTGTAACAGGTCTGAATGGTAGGATTTAGTCTCCAGAGAAATGTTGCATTGTCCAATTAAAGGCCATATTGTTGCAGTTCAGACCGTATTGAACAAAATTGGGTACTGAGCCAGCCAGCAGACAGTACAACAAAGCGTATTGTGCTGTCAGTGGCAGTCTTTTGATAATTACATTGGTTCCTACAGTCTGCCTGTACCAACAGCGCAGTATTCTAGCTACTGGTGTGTTTTGAGCAAGGCACACGCACTGCTGCCATGCAGAAAGTTCTATCCAAAAGAATCTGTTTTGATTGGTTACAAGATTTTAAACTTAGAGTAATTTGATAAGTGGGGAACACTGTCAAACGGTTGTCAGATACATAGGTCCGGTATCCTATCAGCAGTCCGGGTCATTTCCAAAATTGGTGATAGTGTGTTGAACTCTATCTTGCTATAAACTCCCCAGCGCACCATTCACATAACTTTTTCGTGTATTGTCGTAGATCTGTGTAAATAATATTGTCATTTGTGAAAGAGGGGTTTTACCAAAACACTTGGCGTTGCACATTTCATGGGAATACAGATGTCGTTTGTGAAATAACATTCGGGCCGTATTCTGTCATAATCTCGAACAGTTGTGTGGCCACTCTGTCAACACACATTTTTAAAATCGCGTACCATTTTTAGTCTGCGTCGGACAACCACAACTTAGGTATCATTTTAAAGCTCTGACATTGCTCTTACTTTTAGCAGAATGCCATACACGTACCTACACAAATAATCTTGAAAACAGTATTTCTAATAGAGATAATGAACATCTACTACATGATTCTTGGTACTTTAGAGAAATCCATGCACTGGCAGTAGAAATGAATTGTAAATATCTTGACTATTTTTGCCATTTCAGAACTCGTTGATGGCCATGATCTTGTGCAGAGCACGTGGATCATGTTGACAGTAGAAATTTGTCAAACTTCATAAGACAGAGGCTTAATAAGCGGCCGAAAACTGCCAATCACTCTTGGGTTGATTTGTGACCCTGGCGTGACCTCTACTTTATTGATGACATATTCTTGTTGATGATTGGCTTATAGTTGGAATACATTATCATAATGAGTCGCCAATTTTGGAAAAGACCTGGGCTGATCAGTATCATTCAGATTGTCACAATGCTGACCACTACATTCTCATGCAATATTTCACTTTCTTTGCCAAATATTGACAAAATTGTTTGCCTGGTCCTTTTACATGAGTGGCATGAACAGCCATCTTCAACACTGTCATCATTCAGCAAGCTTTATAGTGTACAACGTAGGTCATCAACAACATAAACCATGATGACATTGCTCGGATGTTTGTTTGTCTTTGACAGGTTCATTTTTGTGTCTCATGTTTGAATTGGCCAATTGAATTTGGTGTGTGAATAATAATGGCCATCCTTTTTCAAAAATTCACTTTTGCTACAGTATATGATTGTCCAGAAATATTCCATGGATTGTCTCTAATCTACTCCAAAACTTATGAAAGTAATGGTATCCAGAACAGAAATGTGTATGTCCAGTATTGTATTACACCAGAATTTCAAGTATTCCAATCACTTTCACCATGGCTGTATTTGCCATTTCCAATGATTGACAGGCCAGGCGTTTGTAAAAGTCTGTCCTTTGAAAGGCATATGGCCGTGCAAGTCATGAACATGCTTTTGTTTTAAAATCCATATGGAAGGGATATCTTTTCAAGGCAGCTTTTGCCAGGGTAGTATATGGCATGGTAAACAAAGCTGAGCAACTTCATATTTTGACCAATATTCTTTCAGTAATTTACGAACAGGATATATATAGGAGGATGTATTTCTATTGTGGATTCTTCATGGTGCAGTTCAATACATGTAGCTTTGATACAGGCCATCATTTTGAAGAAGGACATAAGACTTGAAGTACTTTTATGTAAGTTCCCAGGCACCGATATCAGTACCCTTTTCCTTTCTGAGCCTCTCAGAGCAGTGGTCAGCAGCCGTGTTTTAATAGGGTTCTATTTCCAATCAAGATGCATGGTATGATACAAATGGTCAAATGCTCGACACTGCCATTAGCGCACGACACCACTCACTGTTGACGTCATCTGGTGCCAGGCGTTACGCTATAGCTGCTGCTCAAGCGTAAAACTTACAAAAAAACATTGTGAGAACGATCAGAAAAAGTATGGGTCTCCAAATATATCCCTGTATTCAAAGGGAGACCAGATTAATCATTTGTGATTATGAAATGTAAAAGGTCATAGAGTTTAATGAACTCAGGAAGAAAAGGGCAAAATATCATCACCCAGGGATGAGTTTCTGCGACAGCTAAAAATGTCCCCAATGTAAATACTTTTTGACTGCAGTCTGTAATTAGAGCCACATGCACAGTTGGTGTCGCTGGTAGAAAATTAAGTTTGTCTGACAGAAGGCAAATATTAAAGTGTGTGAGTTCCAACCTGGAGAAAATTAGTTTCATTCGGTGTGCATGAACTGTATCAGTACGTACGCTCTCTAACCATCTCTCTGTCAATAATCGGCTAATAGCAGCTAACACTCACATGGTACATGTGTACTTGCTTTACAAGCTGCACCAACTGATGTACACTTCTAAAAAACGCACGCCTAAAGATCATGCAATATTGTGAACATTACTCATCCTCCACTGGCTTAGCCCTATTCAAAGTATTTGCTTTGATTATTTCATTATAATTAATTCCCCTGGAACATTTTGTGTTTCAATATTAGCACTGTAACTGCCAGTGCCTTTTATCACAAAGCTTTGACAGCATCCATGGCTTCTCTCACGTAACCACTCACCATTTCAGTCCATCATTCCGATCATAAAGAGAGAAAATTTTGAACAGTCACATTACACAGGTGAAAGTACACATACTTCTGCCATGTAATGTAAATTTGCTTTACTATTTCTAAATTAGTGTTATTGCCTTTAATTTAATCCAAATGTGTTTTTAACATGAACTTTCCAAATATGGAGAGAGAAGCTATATTTAATAATCTGACAGTTAGTTTCTGTGCATCAAGTTATATCTTCAAATTACTGACAAAAAAGGAGGATATGGCAACGGTGTTTTATAAGATAATTGCAAAATTTCAACTTGCCCACATTTTCTGAATTACGCCAGTTATCATATTCATTATACCAAATGTACTGAAGAAAGTATGCAGTGGATGAGGAATGGCGCACTCCATTTGCAATGCAAATTTCTGTATAAATCTCATGGAAACCCCATAAACTGGACAGGTAAAAATATCTCTCAATGGTAGAGTTACGTTTTGCCACTTGCACAGATAAGGTCTTCAATGTGTGCCATCATTCACCGTGAAAGAAAAGCATTGATTGGTAGAGGAGTCGTTACAGGGTGATGAAAGATCCAATGGACAGTTTCATTACAGCAGTGGCTCACAACGTGGCAGTATGTAAGAAATGTCGCCAGCATTCCTGAAATGATTGTACATAACAGACTGCCTGGTAGCGGTTTATCAATCCCAAGAGATAGGAGTGGGCACATATATGCTTGAAATTAGTCCTAAGTTGTTTCAAAAGCGCCGTTGTATTGTTCTAAAATGCGATGAAAGTTCTCAGTGATAAGTCAAGTATGTCAGCAGTGGTGCAGAGCCATCTTGCAAGAGGTTTTCGTATTTTCACCCACTTAAGCTAATTCCAGGATTACAGAAAATAGGGGCCTTTATGAGGAGTTTTCCCCAATATTAATCAGGAGAGCAGGTTCTCTCAATACAAACTTATTTCAGCCATTCATTTTGTGACATCAATTTGATAAAGTAATTTGACAGATCTTGGCAATGTTGAGGTTATGTTTGTCAGAGAAGTGATAGTTTATGCAGCTGCAAACTGAAATGAAAACAGTATTTCAAATTTATTAGTGTGCAGGCTGTTGCGGGAACTCTCTTAAAATCAGTGAAGAAAAATAAAAAGAAGAGCAGCATTGCAATAAACTACTAATTATTCTTGAAACTTTTCATCACTGCAAATACATGTAGTGTTGTCAATGGTAATACTATAGCTACAGTGTACATGTACATTTTGATTTTAATTTGAATCATGAAAAATTTGAAGAAGCGATGTAACCTCTTTCTGTGAATTTCAGTGATATATCAAATCATGACAGCTTTTATTCTTACAAGAAACCTCAAATTACACACATTTCACATTTCCTGCCATTTTACCTGAATTTGCTCACAAAAATTGTCAGGAATATCAAGGCTGAGCAAAGTATTAATATTCTTAGTGGTGTTTTTCAGGGTCAATATTCTGTTTATCGATGAATAACCTGGTGATTAAATGTGTTTTTCAATGGTGCCATGATGTAAACTGTACTTGACAAGTGATAAACTCTACCCAGTACGGCAATTCAATATCCAGCCCACCTAATCCATAGGGAGGAAGTGTAGGTTCTAAAATACCTGTCTCTGTGACTGGCACCTGTGAACAGTGACAAATATATGATAACATGACCTTCTATATTTAATATTTTATCTGCTACTTCCCTCTCATATGCATGGTTTCAGTTGACAAAACTTATGATGTCAATTCTGTACTTCTCAAAGGTTTTCATTAAGATAATTAAAGATATTGGTAAATCATATGGTACTAAACCTATACTATTATGGTTTTATATGGGTTGCTGATTAAAGTACATTATTGAATTTTTGATTGAATTTGTAATATAGAGTTTTACTGCCATATTATAATCTCTCATTGTGTGAAAAATTTTCAAATCCTTGTTAGTAGGTGTATATATGCTTTCAGTGCTAATACATGTAGTTCCATGTGATAAAATGATATAGAGTATGGATGATGTATACTTTCATGAGCATACATGTATACTCCCACATCAGGATAAATTATACAAAACAAGACTAGCAAATGTGTTGTTAAGAGCTCTCTATAACATTGCAAAAAACGTGACTTCAAACAGAGTGAAGGATTAGTGCAGGGCAGATTGCAACACTCAAGTAAATTAAAGTAGTGGGTACAGTATGATAAATTACTCACAGTGTTAATGCTCTGTACAGTTTCATGTAATTCAATCAGATATGCTTTCTGATTAGTTTTCCTTCATATTCCGTAAATGTTTACGTTAGATTACTAGCATGATGATTTTCAATGTGAATAATGCAGCTGTTTACAGTTTGAAAAGCTAGAAATCTCAAAATTTGAGATTGGTTCATAACAGTTCTAGGTAGTTTTTGCCATAGATACAGGTAAGCATCTGTTATCTGTGTAGGGCTAAGGTATAATGTATCAAATTGATACAGTCACTTGCCTTGTTGAATAAATGTGATGCTTTTAAAAACACACCCTCAACGAGCTCCCTTGAAGGAGTAGACTATCTTAAATCAGGGACAATAGCTGCAGGCAGATGTCTCAAGGAGGTAGGGAAGCTTCTTCAGGCAAATTTGGAAGTTACAAGATGGTAAAAGTGCCGCGACTGAGTGGATTTTACTGAAGGATAGGCTGTACTTAAAGCTCCACAGCTTCAAATGTCATCCATAAGGAAGGCTGTGGGTCCATCAGTAAATGCTTTCAAGAGATCATCCGGATGAAATGTGACCCATGAAAGTGCTTGCCATTGTCACCACCTCTAACTCTAACCTTTCAGTATTTCAACAGCAAGCTTTTGATTATTCCTATCACCCTACGCCCATAGCAAGTGAAATTGCCAATAGGGTGAAATGCAAAAGTATGATTCCTATGCCTAAGAGACTAGACTTTCATACTGTGTTATGTGAATGGTTGACACCAAGCATATATATTATTGAAAAAACTGTCATTGATCCATGTGTTAACTGTGAAATATTCAGAATGTTCACTATCACTAACCCTACATTAATTGTCTATTTACAATATTCATATTGTTTGTTTATATTGCTTTTTATGACATGAACCAAACCATTGCTAGCCAGATATTTCTTGTTTCTGAAAGTCAAACCATACGTGTAAAAGCCTCAGGAAAAAGCTTTTAGTGATCAAGGTTTTTTACCCATGGCCATATGAGTCAGAACTTATATCCTGTACGTGCCCACTCTCAAGTCGTCAATAAAACTGACACAAATGCTAACATATAATCTTGGTCAAATTCGATAGGAAAAAAAATGTAAAAATTAATGAAAAGTATGAGATAAGACAAACAGTAACCACAGTTAATGGAAAATAAGATATTATGGCTTGGAGTTACTATCCGATATGAATCACATCAAATTCAAGCCAAAGTAAGCTGATTTTACTGGATAGAAACAATATACAGTACATGAAATTTTACTATCTTCCATCATTACATCAGCTTATTTGAAATCCATCCATCATTCACAGTCAGATCTTTGTCCTGTGATAGATTGTTTGAAAAATAATCATAGAAAAGACGAATTAATTTTTTATAATGTAGTGGAAAAGCCATTTATGTTGCCAGTTATTATTTGAATATTTTAATGTTTGTCATTGTAGAGATTCTTGATGGCCACTTTGATGAGACTGAGCTACCGACAGTCATTTGCATGGCAGGATTTTGTAGAGATAATTACTCAACTTAATGACCAGTAATGACAGTTTTGTAATAAACCTACATGTACATGTATTATTATAATAATCAGTACAGGTCATTAATTTTTGAAGGTGTTTGCCATTAGTTGTCCACAGGATGATGATGTAGGGTTGCTCTTTGTTTATTTATTTATGTATTATTTGTTTGTTTGTTTATTTGATACACGTTAGCTATTTTATGAATTTTTATCACTGCACAGGATAGTTGATGACTGTTCAGAAGATTACATAAAAATATAAAATTCTGGCCTGGTGCGTAAATGTAACATTGTAAGTTACTAGGTTTGATATGGACATGGGCGAAAATCTGTTGATTTTTGAATCAGTGAAATTACCGTAATGATAATTTGATTTGGTACATCTTTGATTTATGGAATTGACTTGAATTTTTTGTGCTGTAAGAATCCTGGAAGTATCATTTGAGAGTTGCCAAAAATTAAGAGCTGATACAGTAAATTGTTTCTGAGAAATTAAAGTGGACAGACCTACATATTGACTGATAGATGGACAACAGCTACTATCCTTTTAGCTCCTTTTACCATATGATATGTATGCCATTATCCAATCCCCTGAGTTTGGTTAGGTCGGCATGGGATAGTCAAGGAAAGGTCCTGCCAAAGTGAACACACTTGGCTAACAAAGTTGTATGGCAACTTGAAGCTACAAAAATGATCACTGTACTGTATATAAATGTATTGTAAACCAAGATTCTTATTTCACAAGTATACCTATGCTCAGAACTGCTAGCTGAACATAAAAACACTCATTTATTTTGTTCACAACTTCCTCAACATTCACCTGTAGCTGTACCACATGGCCTGTATGTAAGTCAGATGCACTGTTTGGATTGACAATTGAATTACTGGCAGACATTAACTCATTTGTCAACAGTAACTACTTTAAAAGCACCTCACTCTCTGAAATCACAAGTTGACTTCTGGGTATTTCAATGTGCTTCAAGCTTGAAAACTACTGCTCATACATGGAATAGGGGAAAAACATTGTAACTTTTCATGGTATTCAAAGCGTCTGATTGGTTGATGACTTCATTTATATCACATCTTTATCATGTGATCACTTCACACTGATACATGTATTTCAAATGCAAATTTTCCTCAATCTTTCACAGGATAGACTTTCCATAGCGTGTCGTGTTAGTCTGAATTTTGCATGAGTGAAATTGGTGTAAGTTTGTCATACATGTACACTGAATATCTCATTCTGAAACATGTATACCTTAGATAATGACAGAGACAAGTTTGAATGTTACGTTAGTTGAGTGACCCACAAACTTTTTGTAACATTTTCAAGAGAAAATTTATGATGTGTCAAATGTAGAGTTTTTTGTTCCTCATGCATCAAATTTTTGTCAGCATGTTAGCGGATTCTAATAAAACTTTACCTTATCCAAACCATAAGTTTACCATAAGAAGCATCACATCTCCAGACAAATGTGATGAGAGACCCAGATCCCACCAATCGTAAGAATAAGATAAAAAAATTGTTATCAGCAAAAATTAAGTGATGGCAATCTCATTTTGTCCCTGCATAATTTACCATGGTATGGTGCCCCAGCATGCTGTTCTGGTGACATTAGCAAATGATTTAAATTATGGTGAAGATCTAAGTGTTTTGACAGCTTCATTAAAACTTTGATAGTGCAGGTCATTGTGGTTAAGCTTTGTTTTCTATGTCATCAATCTCTTTTGGATGGGCTGTCAGATCTTAAGAGATGGTCAGGATGCTCATATGCAAGTTTTTGCTCAAGTGCCAAAATTTGTTACATTATATTTTTTATTTTGAAATTTGTACATGGAAAATACATTTCTTGGTGTTGGCACCTCAGATAATGTGCAGTTTTCCAGAAAATCAAATCTATGCAGAACCCTGGATGTCAAGTTACATGTAATACCCATGTGAAATCAAAATGAGATGACAGATTTCACAAGTCAAAAATATTACAGTAATAGAAAATTAAGGAATCTGTTGTGAAGGACAAAAAAAAGATGATGAACCATAGCTTATGTTGTTGAGACAAAAATTGACAGTTCATATTTTCAGAAAATATGATGATGACAGTTGATAGTCTCTGCAGTAAGAGTGATACGGCAAAAGAAGAGAAAATACTTGAAATAGGTTTTCTTTTTGATTGGAATCAGTCTACTTCAGGATGTCAATACCTGGAAAGTGTTGCCATATCTGTCTGGTTTGCCCAACAGCCAGGAAAAAATGAGAAAAGAAACTTCAAAATCCTGCATTGAGATTATTTTTTTCTTGCATTTCTCTTCTGATAAAGTATTTAATTTTCATAGCAATCAGACATCCTCAGGAATATTGTTTTCAGGCAAAAAGGGAAAGGAAATCGAATGCTGAAGTGGATAAATCCATCCTGAGTCAATTTACATTTGGTTTTGCCAGAGGGCAGCTTTCTGAAGATGTACATGTATACACCAGGGATATCATCATAGTGATGCCATACACATGAAACGTGTACCCATAGAATATAAAAGTCAGTACAAACTGTCAGTGTCACCTTTTTCTCTTCGTCATTTCAAACTGTGTCTGGGGTTCAGTTTCTGAAACAGCGGCACATTGATCAAATCCATTTATTGCTAATAACAGAGATAACATTGTCCATAAGAGGCAATATTTCCAAGTAAATGACATGCAGTAATTGTTTTAATTTGCTTGCCTGAGTACTGAGCAACAACAACATGTTTTTGTCTCACATTCTCCTTTGGACATATGCGTAATGGGCAAGTAATTTGAAAGAACACACACTGAAAGTATTGTAGCGTGTTTTCTCAATTAAGCAGAGCTGCCTGACTTTCTCACTCAGGAATGAGATGGCAATAGCACAGAGGCATCCCTCTTGGCAACTTTGGTATCGTCATGGCAACTACATCCATCACCATGGCAATTGCATGTACAAGAGAGTGAATCCAGCAACAACTTACCTTTGTGTTAGAATTCTCAACATCATACGTTAAAGAATAGCGTTGGCAGTGTCAGAGACCACATTGAGAGTTCCGACTCATTACCGCAAGATTCATGTATATCTCACTCTGTGTTACCTTAAAGCTTGCACAGCTATAATTTTCAGAAGTATTTGTCAGTATTTTGGTTGTGTTTTTAGATATTACAGTGTTTTATCCCACTCTATAAAATCACGTCAAAATGTATAGCTTACAACTACTCAATACATGTGTGAAATAGACAATATTAATTATTATTGTTTTGCAAATGAATACTTGTCAGACTCAAATTATTCTGTCAACAACATGGAGCAGAAAAGAAGACAGCAGAGAGGAAGACTGTCCATCATATAAGCTAGACTAATAGTTTGTATTTCAACATAATGTTTAGAGAAATTCATGAAAATGATATTGTTTGGAACAAAAATGGTGAAAGTGTTATCAAAATTACAACTATCAAACACAGCACAGAATATGAATTATGATTTACCAAGCAACATTTCTGCTGTGGTTTATGTGATATTCATTGCTGCATAAAAGTTAAACAGGACTCAAATTGTTTGAAGCCAGATATATACACTGTATAGATTACCTGCAGTTATGATCACTCAATTTGATATCTGATATCTGATGATTGTCTGCCTGTGCCCAATTAGCTTCATAAAATGTTTGTCAAGTTGATAGCTGAGATTGCAGAATGTATGCAGGTACCAGTATGTCTATGTGTACATAACAAAAATTCTCAAACCCAACTTCACAAACAGCAGTTGTTGGATTAGAAAATAATGTATTTACTGTGTATAAATTCACATGGAATTACTACACGTACTGTAAATGTATAACAAGCTGTCACACTACTATGACAAGTGGAAACTTCTACCATCTGAGTAAATGCAGTAGCATTGCAGAAGTACTATGAATAAAACACTTAAAATAAGACATACTGTTGTTTAATTTATCATCGTGTCATCCTGTTTATGTGTAGATTATGTCTGTACTCAGAAATTTACTGTTGGCTAGCAATCCGCAGATGACTACAGTATTGCTGTTTCAAAGACAACTAACAACAGCTGTTTGAGATGCCAACATATTACCTGGTTGTCCACACCAAGGGTTTATGTCTTCTTATATTTTTTACAGTAATATGGCACAAGAGGGAACAAAAAATATCTGCAATGACTTTCCTTTCAGTGTAGTGATGTAAAATTAATTTTAATTTAGATGTTGTGTTTGGGAGAAAGGAATCTCAATAATGACGGTGTGAAAATAGCCATTTTAAAGCAAATTTCATCTAATCCATCTAATACAATTTGGAAAAGTTTGTTATTCCTAGTGTGTTTAAAAACATCTGCTGATGTCAGTTTCAATACCTGTACACTTTTTGATCAGCAAGGTTTCTATCTACTGCTAATTCCTTGATCATGAAAGATTTTGTTATGTGGAAAGTGTCTCTTCATCTTATTGATATTTTAGATATTGCCCATCTTCTTACCCCAAGCAATATATCATCAATTCTTTATTGAGTGTTTATAATTATTTTCCTGTCATCAGAGGACTTGGAACTCCCACAACATCAGCAAGCATAATCTTTTTAAAGAAGTTAATTAAGTTGAAATTTTCTCTGAGCCATTACCAGTTTTCTAGAAGCAATTTAGAGATTACAAAACAGTTGGGAATTATAATTTTTAATATTTCAACTGTACTGTGATTATCTGTAGCCAAGGGTAGTAATTGTAAAATGCAGTGGCACAATAGACTGGAATGTTGAAAGTTTGAGCTGAGAGTGGGTAGTGAGAGGGTTTGGGTAGGAATAGATCAGTTATCCTAGAAATGACACAGAGATTTTCCCATGTTTGTTTTGGAGGCGTGATAGTTTTGATATGGATACTAATCATGCCATGGAATTATGAATTTCATTTCTGCTGAAGTGTTGTAAAAAAATATGACAGCATGATGCAGTCAGTGAAACAAGAATTGTGTCAAAGGTCAAGTGGTTTCTCATTCAAGTTTCGGTAGGACTTCATCATGAGGATTGTTTGATATGTGTAGGTTGAAGAAACGTATCCTGGCTACAGGTACAACTGACCATTATGATATCATTGTAACAGGTCGTGTTATGTGTGCAGAAAAAACCCTGAAAATATCAGTTAGCCCAGCTTATTGAAATCCTCAGAGCATCTTAGCTTTTTAGACAGCCAATAATTGATGCTATCTGTAGTAAAATCTGCCTGTATGCTTTCAAGCTGAAAACTGAATGATATCCATTCACTGAAGGGGAAGAGTGGTGAGAGATTTGTCAGCATCAACTTCAAAGTGGGTTTCAGGATGTTTTTTCTGTGAATTTTTCTCTGGAAAACTGAATGGTTCTTCTGAATTTGGGTTAATAATTACAAGTTCCTCGTTTAGGGTTAAAGTGTCTTTTTCGCCATTAGTAAAAGGAGTATGCAACCCAAGTGTTTTTCATCTCCACTACCACACAGTATATGTTTATACATTGGCATATGAAATAACACTTTCTTCAAGGTTTAAGTTATCTGTTTTGGCTCACTCTTAATGTGTACTTAATTGGATAATAACGAAGTAGTCACTAGGCACAGCATGTTTTTCATGATCTTATTATATAGTCTTTTGGCGATAACCTTTACTAATAATGGGTCATCACTATGACAACCTCATCGCAGCAAACAAGTGAGTTTGAATTGTCCTAACTGGTAGTCAGCCTGACACCATCAGTCAGAACTATATAAATGAAAAATTGGATATACTGTTTGTGATTGATGTATGTTATTTCTTTTCTCCCTGATGGCAGGTAATACAATAACAATATGCTCCAGTTTTTTAGCAAAATGTACCAGCTTTATTTAATTGGCCAGGCATCTTGCATAATTTAGCAATCGTCAGTAGATTTCATTGCATTAATTTGCCGGTTTGTCTTGGCTATTTTGATTTGAACATTGCGTCTTATTTCACATGAATTATCCTTCATTATGTTGATAGACACAGATATTTTTGGCATTTATATCAGTTAATTTGTGCCATTTTGTATGTCCATGAAATTATTAGCAGATGTGGAGTCCAAAGCTTTTCCCATGGTAGATCTACCATATTCATGTACTGTGTGTAGCCCATTTTTAAAACTCAAAATGATGTAGTTGTGAGTTTGAAATTTTGGCTAGATATTATGCCAGACCCGCGTCATAAAATGTCTGTTGGTGTCCATAACACTCAGAAAAGGATCATCTCCAGTTAAATATAAGATTTAGTTTTGGCCAATGTGCCTTGAAAGTTATTACCATACAAGCCCAAAATCTGTGACGCCAATTCAAATTCTGTTATGCAGATACTAAATAATTACCTTAATAATTTGTGGTCTTTGGAATACCTAGTTTCCTCATGCATCATACTCAAACTCAGATTTCAAAAAATACTAGAAAAGAAAGCATAGATTGTACATGTAAAGTAATGATTGTCTTGAGGACCTTACGTTCCTATTGATTTTAACCTTTCCAGTGTGCAATAATGTCTCTTTGATCCAGAGAAAAACAGTGATTTATACGTCTTTTCATATGCTGTGATATATCTGTTGGCTGTTTATGACTGGTACTCTTCCTGTCACACTGAAAAGGTCAGCCTTACTGTACTATTCATTGTGTACATATATATTGCTTCACTGTGTCTTTCTACACAAATGATTTTGTGTGGTCATGTTGTTCAGAGTGTCAGGGGAAAACTGGTCTTCACTGTATCTTCCGACACTGTGATGTTGTGTGGTCATTTTGTTCAGTCTCAGGGAAAACTGATCTAACTGTATCTTCTGACATACAGTGATATTGTGTGGTCATGTTGTTTCATAGTCTCAGGGGAACCTTGTCCTTTCATGATCTGCTGTATCTGTTGGCTGTTCAAGGCAGGTACACATGCATGTATGGCACTCCTGTCACATGCAAGGTTAATTGTTGCTCTGTGTATTCCGCATGTGTGTGTGTATTCTTCTCTGTATCATCTGAATCAAATAATCAAAGTGGACCAGATGTGACAGCGATAAAGCTTTGCTGATCCTGTTTTGAAAACGAAGGTGATTGTAAACTTGCTAGCATTATGAAGGTTGTGGATTGAGAAAAGTGTTATCATTAGACAAAGTGGACAATTGTGTCATTCACATGTAAAAATATTCTCAGTCTTTTTAACTTAAAAAAAGAATGACTGGACTCCCAGTGGACAACCTTGAAGAACATGCAATAGTAATCACTTTATACTGGCTGATTGGTACCTGTGTGCGGTACATGTTGAATCGTAAATCTATATTTAAAGTCTGTTATAAATGTAAAATGGTAATCGTGACAGGTATGAATACTTGGCTATTTATACAGGATGCCAATATAACTGAAGTGAGCAAACACGTATGCGTGCCTGTCAAATGGTGCTATGAGATGGATTTGGTAGATTTTATGTTTCACACTGTATTACTACATGCAGCAATTTTTGATTTTATCCAGTATTGTTTGTATGAAAGCAAGTTACATGTACCTTTGTAAATAACTGGGGAAGACCAACTTTGCAGTCCTCCAGGGACTGTAACGAGGCCAAAAAAAATTGTATGAATTTGATATTGTTCAATAATATTGAACAGATACCGTTCATCTGAAAGTTCCCATACAATAGGGTGTAGGTTCTTAGAGATGACCTCATTCTGATATATTGAGATTATGTGTAAATTTTTGAGCCAGTTGTAGGTCAAGATTCATCTTCATTTTGAAATCTGTTCGAAATTTTTCCACCAAATATAACAAAAAAACAGCTTACCCAGATATTTTCATGTTTGATCTCGTATGTGCTATGCATTCATTTATTTTCCTGAAGCCATACATGCACAGTGTATTGTTATGAAATCACTGTCTTAAAATTTTAAATACAAGTTGTGAATATTAGGCGCCGTTTGGGACTCATTGAAAACTACAGAGCAGCTGTTTATTTTCTTTTTGTTTCTATAAGAATTCCAATACAGCAGTAACAGTTTGTAGGTCACTTGTTTGAGCATTGACTATATTAACATGATCAGAAAAAGTTTTGCTTTCTGAAGGTGGCATATTCATTTCACCTCAGCTATACTGTTACTGGGTTGCTGTGACATATTCCACGCTCTGATACAATTTTGAAAGCGTTTCTCAGAACGCTAATATATCATGAATGTCAGTCCAGTCATTGAGAACATCATTTCAAATAGTTTCATTTATCATTTATTATTATCGCAGCCATTTCATATGTGTCGTGACTATAAGTATATTCACGTTCATAATGCCCAAGGGTAAAACATCTCTTCCTATGCTGGAAAGTCACAGATTCTGAATACTTTCTTTTGTCCAATTCAGATGGCTGAACAATTCCATGCATTAGACAACATGCGTACGCACTATATGTAGCCATGTATTTCCATGGCACTGTTCTCAATTATGTATTGAATTTTAACATTGCATGTGTTGAGTCATACACACAAAGTCAAAGCTTTCTTTGATGTAGGCATACAATCTATTCTGTTCAAGGTTTTGTACGGACAGGAAGAATTGGATTTGCAGCCAGTTTCAGTGAAAATTTGATGATGGGGATACAGAATGACAAATCTAATCACTAATTTAGGACCTTTTCTTTGTTTCCAAATGTGTATAACTATAAGTTGATTAAATATTGCCTGCTAGTTACAATCTTCAAAGACAAAAAATCCCATATCAAAAATGTTGGTTAATCTGAGTACATTGTACATGCTGACTTGGTCGCCTTATCGGCTGACCTTTTCCAATTTCTGAAATAACACATAGTGACACTGTACCATATTGAGAGTTGTTTGGCTTAATTATTTTTCAATCTTGAGGGACACTAATGTGAAATGATTATACGCAGAATGTTTGTATATTGTGAATAAAAATGTCTTGTTGTGTTGTCATTCAGTGTGAATTGCTTCATGTGCTCTTGGAGTTGCACTTTATAGATGAGAACTAAAAAGACTCATTTTGACCAGAGCTGCTTTCTGTATCAAAATAGCTGTTTTATTTTCTGAAATATTGCCATGGAAACACACTCCATTTACACTTGCAGGAATACACACACATGATGTCATACCCTTTACAGTGTGTTGCTATCACAGCATTGAGTAGCTATACTACTGAAAAGAACCATTCTTCTCTCTGAGAGTTAGTATGCCTTATGATATACAGCTCTGGTGATTGTGTTTATGTTAAGGTGAAATTACAGGAGCTGAAGGTTTTTGATGCACCTGATTGTGTAGGGACTGTATGATACCCAATGCTTGCCTGAATCCACAGAGCTATTGTTAACTCGCTCACCTATGAAATGAGACTGTTACTGTAAATGTCGAAGTTTACACTGTCCTAATAAAGTATGAAAGTTCTTTTGTTCTCACTCCTGTAAATTTATGGAAAGATGTGGTGTCCATTTCCCTCTTGGCAAGGTTTATTTCATGTAAATTTCACACCTCTGTGGTGTTACATGTAATGTTTATGGCAAATTTCACCTTGCCCAAAGTGTTACCCAATTTTATCACTCTCACTGCTTGCATGATGAAGTGCTTTCCACATGCATGTGCGCTTGAAACTTCCGGGTCATGGCAAGGCTTCTGCTGTGAACAGATTTCAGGAATTACTGAAGAGAATGATAATGAATTTTTTCCATGTTCGCAGTGCACTATGTGTGATTCTGCAGTTAATAAATATGAAATACAAATAGTACCAGTACTCTGAAAATTGTATTCTCATGTAACGCTTGCATAACAATGAGTTTTGAAGTTTTAGTTCATGTTTTGTTACCTCCATTTATGCTGAACCTGTATGCAAATTGTTGTGACATCATTTTCTCACAGATGTAAAATGTTTGACACTGTGTCAAATCAAAAGAATGTGGTGTTTGAAAAAATGTCAAATGTTTTACAGCGCAGTGTCACAAGGGGTCAGAGGTCAACAGAGGCAATAAACCATTCAAAATTGCATAGCCATTAGTGACACCCAGGGGGATCATTTGTAAACAAGGGCTTTGTTGAGGTTAGAAGCCAACAGCTCTGGTTGCATTTGTAAAAATATGAGAAATAAAACAATTTTGTGGTTTTGTTATGTACAGAAAGGAAACGTTTTTGCTGTATTTTATAAGCAAGGCTACAGTGTTAATACCCTGCTGTTGAATAGAATCTTTCATTCGTGTAACAGCTTTAGGTGAAAGCAGGATAGCATAGGTGGCTTGTAGGAAAGAAGCTGGAGATTATGTCACCCTTAGTATGTAAATCAAGATTCATTTCAGGGTGCTTGAATACCTTCTTGTGGTGGCAATCCCTTTAAATTCCTCCTTGACCTCGTATGTAGCTGTCAACATGAATGCCAGATCCCTGGAAGCATTGCATTGCTGTTGTCATGTTAGCTACTTGAAATGCGACCAGTGAGAAGTGTAAACCTCAGAGACATTTTTCAAAGTGCCAAGCTCTGTTTTACTGTTGACAATCATAGTGTGCCATGAATACTGGAATAACAATGTATTATGCAAAGAATACTGGTAATCACCCACAAAGTAAAAGATAATTACTTGACAGCAGCACTGTGCCAGTTCATAAATCTGAGTGAAATTAGTACATCAATTAATTCTCATGTTTGCTAGTTAATTAAAAAACCATGTTGTCAACCCAAACTTGACATGTAATTAAAAAGGTGTCCAATACTATTCCCTTGCCAATTATCTGTCATCTCACTGAAAAAATTTGTGATATTTTTGAAAAGTAATCTACGTGTATGATTACTTTAATCATATCAATATTCAACTGTGCCACAAACACATTACTGTACATGTTATGAGATTGCAGAAATCGCTTACCTTTTAGCAGCATTGTAGAAATGATAAATTGTATAATATGTATTGTGCCTTGAATGCTTTATTATGTTATTGAAATTGGAACTCAGGAGAATTTTTCTCTGCTTGTGTACAGTTGGAATTTTATATTTGGAACAGTAAATGACACATAAAATGAAAGATTTTATGAGAAATATGAGATGCGTCAACAAAAAGGTTTAAAGGACGTTTCTTGTATGAAAGTCCTCGTAATGAACCTTACATGTCATGTAAATTCCCTCCAAAAGTTAAACAACTGGTGTTTAATCGCTGTTTAGATCAATAAATTGTGATTTTATGTACTAGAGATCACATGATACTTTCATACCCCGTATAACTGTACTCAGATCTGACTGCCCTGTTGGAAATAACTTGTCCAACCAAGGTCTGACGGCTTTACAGTAAAAGTTGAAGAGAACATGTTTATTCCAAAATTGATACATGGAGTGCTAATTTCCATTGAACCATAGAAACTGTATACCATAAAAGATTTTTCCAAGTTTAGTAACATAAACACATTCTGTCATGATTATCTGCAACCTCAATGATAGTTACAGTTTGTAATTTCAACAGTGTGTTCCTTGTTTTAATATGATTGAAAGTTTTGGTGTTAAATTAATTCCCATGTCAACACTTCTTTTCTATCATAGGAAAGGAATGCAGAGAGTGCAATTGAAGCGTTGAAGGAATACGAACCGGAAATTGCCAAAGTGATTCGATCAGATAAATCAACAGTGCAGAGAATTAAAGCCAGAGACCTTGTCCCTGGCGATATTGTTGAAATTTCAGGTGAGTTCTCCTTTCAGTTAAATTACCTCAGAAACATTCCAACAAAACACACCAAAGATTCACTTTACACATTGCCAAGTTTTCTACTAAGATGGGTGTAGATGCAAGCTAAAAGTATAATCGTTACACTGTTGTTTGTCAATGTAAATTTAATGCAGCAGGATTTATTAGAAGGTTGAGCTTTCTGTAAACAAAGAGCAGTTAGAGATGATCACTGCCCTACTTTCTGAGGAGCTGGTGACGTCAAAGGTATGAGCAAAGTGGGACAACACAGTTTGACCAAAGCAGCCGCTATCTTCAAGCATGACAGTGCCCCATGTGAAGGGAATATTAAGAAAAACCTGTGTATTTGACCAAACAGTGTATTCTAGTTAGGAGTAGGACTGTGTTATCCCATTCTTTCAGAAATTTTGATTTATGTCTGACTTGTCCAGAGGCAGAACCTTACACCCATTGCCTGTTCACGTATACATGATAACGTATTCCAAACAGAAAGAATCTCTTGAAATTTGGGTAGCAGAACATTTGTTGTCGGTGTGACTGCTACACAATGGCTCTAACAAACATCAACTGGTAATCCTCTGGAGCAAACAGTTTAATTTATGCCCATGGATTGAAGTGGTGTGAAACGTTGGGCTTTAAAATTCCCAACTGTGTAACTTCATGTTGATAACAGTAATGAAGGTTATCCAGGATAGAAATATTGGACCTCTTTGACAACCCTTCCTTGGCCCAACCCTCCAATAATGACTTTCAATGGTTTGACACAGTAAAGTGTGTGAAAATATTATTTTAATGGTTAGTGTGGATGGCTGGTGTGTTTATGTATCTAACTGTAAGTGGAGGTTTCCTGTTTCTGTCTCTCTGCACTTTTTGAGTGACTGCTCTTTGTTCTTGGTGTGAGTATGACCTGCTAAGGGATCAACCACCAGATGTTGGGAGGGAATCATGTTAAGGGGTCAACCATCAGATAGTGGGAGGGAGTCATGTTAAAGGATCATGCCACCAGATCTTTAGAGGGAGTTCTGTTAAGGGATCAACCAGCAGATAATGGGAGGGAGTTCTGTTAAGGGATCAACCAGCAGATAGTGGGAGGGAGTTCTGTTAAGGGATCAACCAGCAGATAGTGGGAGGGAGTTCTGTTAAGGGATCAACCAGCAGATAGTGGGAGGGAGTTCTGTTAAGGGATCAACCAGCAGATAGTGGGAGGGAGTTCTGTTAAGGGATCAACCAGCAGATAGTGGGAGGGAGTTCTGTTAAGGGATCAAACAGCAGATAGTGGGTGGGAGTCATGCTTAGGGATCAACCATCAGAATGTGTGAGAGAGTGGTTAGGAGATGGAAGAAAGTCTGTACAGCTCTTGCTAAAAAAATTCCCTTGTAGGGTCAAGACATGCACACAATGCAAAATTCATTATCAAATCTATAAACACTTATCAACACCAGATGTTGGGAGGGAGTCGTGCTTGTAGGGATCAACCAACAGATTGTTGGAGGAGTGGTTAAGAAATGGAAGAAAATCTATACAGCTAAAGAAATTTACTCGTGGGAATAAGAAATGCACGTGATGCAAAATCCATTATCAAATCTAAACTTTATAAAATTACATCTCTGTAATTTTGACCAAAGCCTATCAAGATTGAATGGTGCATCGCTAAATTTCACCATTGGTAAGATACTTTTCACATTGAACACTTGGCTAGAACAGAGTCATCACAGCATGCTACTAGGATTTGGTAGATCCACTCAATCATCATATCTGATACCAGTCTGTTCCTAAGCCCAAAGAGACTGTAAACCCAGTTGCTATAGCCTCTTCCATGTTTTTTAGGAAAACATGACAATTACAAGACTCAAAAACTTCTTATTGAATATTAGAAAAGCCAATCAGAAACTGTATACCACATGAATATTTTCTATAGTTATTTCTGACACTCCTGTCAGTACTGATGACCATAAAATGACCTTTGAATAATGATGCCAAATGTTTGATATCATGAATCCCTGAAACAGAATACTTTATTGTCTTCTCAGGATGTATTCACAATTCACATCTGTGCAGTGCTTTAACCCTATGACCCATGTGCTGCATATGTTACAATCATTGTACACAATTTGGTAATTCGAAGTAGAGTTCATGACAGAATTACAGTGAAACTTGTTTTCTTTTACTTGTGTATTCAGGAAATGTTTAGTAATACAAAAACTGTTCTCAATAGTAAGGTATCCTTAATACACAGATAAAATTTATCTTTTGAAATTTTGTATTATTTATTATAAAAAGTCTAGTTATAAAGTGTCCTGATAACACAGATGTCCATGATGATTGGTTTCATAAGATGAAATTCCTATAAATGGTCTAGTTTGATCTGTTTTTCGGAGAATGTTGAAAAGTCAGAGTTCAGTTCAAGAAAAGTGCAGTGCCTGTCATTCGCCCCATATTCTTTGTCATACCCCAGAAATGTGAAGCCTTACAGCATGCTGTAATACGTAAAAAATATGAGAGGAATGCCTTGGTGTACATTACTCTAGCATTGCTTGTAGCTTCAAGACTCCCTAGCATATCAATACGTATCACTCTCAGCTATTCCTGATTCCCCAAGTTGATGGAGTTCTTAACTGTGAATACAGCAATCCATGTCACTGAAAAACCCTAACCCTAAAAAATTGTTATGGAATGGCTGTTTGTTGTGCCAAACCAAAAAGTGTATAGCCAGGTTTTCAATGAAGCTTATGTACAGGATAAAGCCCGAGTATGAGAGTTTTATCCGACTTAACAAACTATCGCCCCTAACTGATATATTTTCGTTTTCAATGTGTTTACGTCAACCGTCCCCTTTGTCAATGTAACATGTTTAGGATATGAATTAAAAACTTTTATTTGTGAAATAGCCTTCCAATGTAATGGAACATCCTATAAATGCCCTAGGGCACATTATATAAATGCCCTAGGGCACAGCAGATTTTGTGTTGCAGCTGGTTTCCGCTGTGTTACCAAATTTGAATATTAAAACGTACCAGATGTCTACAGAATATGACATGTTCACTTTTGATTGGACAGTACCTTACTACGGCGCTGTCATTCGTTTCTGGAATTTGGTGACCAAGGCTTTACGAGTAGATAAAACACCCTGAATTGAGCACTCTGATTGGTCAATCAACAGTAGATAGTTTTATTGATGTTTATGTCATGAAATTTACAGGCACAATTTAATGCCATGAGAATCTCAAAAGAAATTTCTCTTTTCTTCTTATGGTCTCAATAAGATGTGCTACTTTTCCTAACATTTTTCGTAAAAAAGACAAATAATAAAGAAAATATTGCATTCACCTGTTGCACTTTTTACTCCAAGACACAAGTGGAATACTCAGTGACCCTTTAATAATCAAATTTGATGGTCAAATTTATTGATATCCTGTCACTTTAAGAAAGCACCCTTGGGAACCTACATCTATATGCTATCATCATATGCTATATGTCTGTGTATCTCTGTGCATATGAATGTGTACATTATATGCTGGGAATGTATTTAACTCAGGTGAATCATTATCACATGAATTTCAGATCGATGTGAACATTTTACAGCTCTTTGAAGGCTTCCAAGTGGGACTTTAAGGCAAACAGATGATACAGCATGAAAAATACAGTTGTCAATATGTGCTAAGAAATATTAGTTCTGTATTAAATGTGAGTGAACAGGCTTCAGTGAACATTTCCAGCCTGAAATCTCATAGTCTTACACTTAATTTCTGTCTGTCTGTTTTAAACTCAGTACTGATGAAGGAAAAAATATGGATGCTTGTCTTTGAAAAATTTGTCAACAAAATAATGTTTTCTGCCATGAATTAGAATGTGTTTTCAAGCTCTCTAATGTTCGTAATAACTGTACCCTGTAGGTGTTCTGGTTATGAATGCGGTAATGTTTAAGGTCTGTCGTTAATGCTAACTTACCGATGTCCTGAGAAATTTTCACTACAAACTGGTAATTGATATGTCAATGAGTTTCTTTTGTCTTCCCTGATACTTTAACCCTTTCACCCCCAGTTCCCTGTATACAGGTCCAACTTTACCATAGAAAACAATGGATTTGGGACAAACCATGGTGGTGAAAGGGTAATGGTGGCTCTTGGGAGAACAGTTATAGAGTACTCCATACTGCTAAAAATTCATACATGTACATCATTAGGGTTGTTTCAAATGTACCACTACCAGTTGTCATTTTCCACACAAAAAGCAGTTTATTGAAACCATAAAACACTACATGCTTACTCGCCTTAGTAACAGTGGCAGCTGTTTTCTTATTTCCTCACCGATCCTCCAATAAAGAGAAAATGTTGTAATTTTCGGTGTTTTTAATTTGCACACACATGAAGAACGTGACTACATCTACAGCCTGTGTTATCGGTGAATCCCCCCTGCTTGATGAAAATGCTTCCAATGTTAAGTACAGATTCTTGCTGATTAAACATGTCATTAGGTAATGAATCCATGGTTGGATTACAGGCACAGTAATTTCAATCAGACCACTTCGATCCCAACCTTCTCGATAATCAATCAAAGGATTAAGTTTTTAAACCCAGTTTCAAAGATGACTGAAGAGTTTCATCCTCTTAACGCACATCAGGCTACCAAAACTACATCACATTGTGACAGCACAGATTATTTCTCAGAAAATGTATGATTTTGCATCTGCCAGCTATGTTAGTTAGCACTTTTCATTTCATTTCCAATCATACACCTAGCAAGAAAGAAAAATGAAGCCACGTTTTCATGGCAGTCAAGTTTATATGCCAGTTTAATCATGTCATTCTGCCACTCTGATGGTGACAAATTTTCAGGTATTGGAATGACACCTGAATTTGTATTCTGTGTGGAGATTCCTCTGTGATTACAGTCAGTGTCAAGACAGTGAAGCAGGGATTGGCGCTGTGATTTTGTACCATCAGTCAGATTTAATAACATTTTATCAGTGTAGTCTCTGATGTGACTTTGTCTGAAGTAGGTAGCAGCATCATCAAACAGTATTGAAATTCCCTGTCTCAATACTTATCAAATTATTGCCGGCTCCATATCCTGATGGCATTGCAGCCTAGGTTATGCACAGCTAGGATAGTAGGTATAGACCTACTCTATCTGTGTGTATGCATGTTGTAAGCCTAAATAACTATAGATATCTCATCTGTAGTATGTGATCATCATGGATGTCCCACCATCCAATAATTATGGTGGTCTCATTGATATTGGCAGTACTAAAATCTGTACTGAGACAGTGTTATGTGGACATGATTATGTTACTCTGCTTTCTTTAGTGGTTTTAAGAAATGTAAGACTGTGAGAATGGTTTTCAGTTAGTATGCTTCAAAGGTGAAAGACTTAAAACTTTTGCTCAAAATTTCCTCATGGAAATTGGCAATCATTCTCTGTCAAAAATCAAGAATAAAAATCATGGGTCACCGTGCAAATTCTGTCAAAGAGAAACAAATTACTTTACTTCAAATTACTGATATTTATAATTCAAAATGACTTCCATTCCTGTGATAACTCTGCGGGGAAGAAAATTAAATTTTTGATATTCACAAAAACAAGAGAAAGAACATCTTAACTTCATGAGCTTCAAAGTGAGCAACAAAAAACAGGTGCAAAAGTATTGTATAAATTTTAAAGTCAGAATATCAGTCGTGAGTTGCATTCTACCTTAAAAGAAAAAGTGAAGGGACTGGACAGTGATGAAAAAAGGCACTTCATTTGCCAAGATGGCTATTATTTTCTGAGTTCTTTGATTTATCTTTCCATTTAAGAGACTATAGGGAAAGCTACATATCCTCTTTACGATATTAGACTTTTCAACAATATCCAGTTTTAAAACTAATTGTGCAGAAAATATCACAATGTAGCAGCCATCACTTGGGACCTATAAATTTGTTAGCGCACAGATACTTTTAAAGAAAAACTACATTGTACGTAAACAATCTCATAGTTCATCAAAGCCTCTGAAGATTATGTTTATATTACTGATGACTTTTGCTCTGTTATTCATAGAAAACCTGTTGTTATAACCTTAAAAACAAGTCTTAGAATTTCTAATAGAATAAAGAGATGACAAATAGGTCCTGCATTGCGATGTCAGTTGAACTTGTAAATAATAGATTGATTTGAAACCTGTTCTGAGGCAGTGAATATCTCAGCTACATATTGATTGATTTCCTAAACATATTTTTAGCTGTTTTTCCGTTTTCCTGCAATCAGAGTGCATCTACTGTCGCTGTGATAGATGGCTTCTTGGACCACATACTGCGTGCTAAGTCATGCAGAAATTCCTTCATGTAAGTTATTAATGCTTGAGATCCAGCGGACCACACCAATCTGTCCCAATGCTCAGATTAATAATCTGTAAAATCTGATAGATTGTTTGTGCTTCATTTGTGAGATTTACTGGAAGAGGAGGGGGCTTCCAGATTTTGCTCTTGTGTTTTCTTTCATGATAAAAATCCCTGGTAGGTTGAGTATAGTCTAGCACTGTGTTATCTGAATTACGAACGTTTGTGACACAAAATGCAACAGTAGTCTTCTTGGAAGATTACTGAACACTTGTATGATCAATCATTTCTGAAAAATTTTAATTTGTATGGTTCATGCCTTAAAGTTGATATCCTTGCTAACCACCCAAGCTAGCTACAGCATGAAAAAATAGTTTTCAAACGTTCATATATTCTCCTAGGTCAAGTTTAAATGTTGTTAAATATCAGTTTTGCTGATCAAGACACAGAAAAAAAGAATATTATCAATACATTTTAAAACAGCGTAGAATAGTATTATTTTGTTGAAGATTGCTTATTGGTATTGAATATGGTACCCCTTAAATCAAATGGGAGATGTTTTGGACTCAATGTTTGTACAGTATTTTGTTTTTTTCAAGCTAAATTTGACCCAGTAGGACTGAAATAAGCACAATATTTGAGCTAATGTTCATGAATAATAAACAAGCAACCTACAATAATCCCAAAGGTATTGTAGAAAAGTTGATGAAAAACATGTTGCAGATTTGACAAATACAGTGAACAAACGTATTGAAATCAGTGAGAAGAAAAATACCTTGAAATTACCTAATTTATTTATCTATGAAAAAATTACGGTAAGAGATGTCAGTTTTACAAAATAAGATAGCCATAGGCCTCTGTCAGTTAGCAATGATGGTATGATTAATTCCTGGGATAAATCTCATGGGCAACTTGACAGCAAATCTTATCAAGATGAAACCAGCTGAAAATTGACTGGGGAATTATCTTGCAAATGAATATCTGAAAATCATCATCACTTTATCATACGGTCTGTAATCTCCAAGGAGACCCATTTTTCCATTGAGTCCATTTTACTTGCTTCTTTGGAGAGAGTTTTATTCTGGAAATACCTATGTTTGTACATCAGCCCCCAATAAAGATTGATTCAGCTTTTCACTATCACCGAGCAGAAGCTGGTCACCCGTGAAATGATCCATACTGTGTAGCCAGTCTGCATTTAATTTAGCAAATTCTGCTGAATAGCCTGTAAGTTTTTAATCTGGGACATGATTTCATCCAATCTGTTCCTGCTGTGACAAATGGTCCTCTTGATGTTCTGCTAGGGCGAGAAACACTTCTTCAGAATTGAGCATTTCAGGATTGCCAAAGCTTGATGTGCATGTAATTTTGTACTTGTGTGTAGCTGTGTTTTGTTCTGTCTACAACTGTACATCCTCCGGACAATGTCTTTTTTGCCCCAAATCTAGCAAAAGTACTTTTGTATCGTGTACAACCACTAATTCACTTAGTTGTAAACATATGGGGCTCCATCACTGTAAGTGAGTAGTATACAGTCAGAGCTATTAAGGAAAGTAAGTATAGTACCATATGTACTGTATTCATTTAATTATCTTTTTATGCATTGGTGCTTTCTGCAAGACAAGGAGATTTCAGATTTTAGTGTTTTCAGTCTTCATTTGATGGAAAGATCCAACATTTCAAAAATGACAGAAAAAAACAAGGCTTTAATTGGGCTAATTATCCTATTGAGGTGGGTTCCCATCTCATATTTAAGTGAGAAAAATAAGAAGGTCTGTCACCACAACGATATGTTGTGTAGGCATCACCATGGCAACAGGCAGATAAGTGGTTTCCCAATTTGTAGGTGTAATCCTGGAGGATGGCAAATGACCTCCTGTTGATGCTGACAAATCTATTCATTCTGATTTACATTCAGCAGCTGAGCTTGCTATGGATAATGTGACCGTTCTTACACACTTTTCAAGGTTATTGGTGATGTACCTGTTTACATGTACACATACTGAGTTGTTGATTTCAACATTCACAGATCTGCAATATTTTTTAAAGTCAGTAATATAAGGGAAAATTTGTATTGTATGAGCATCTTGTAATTATGTGAAGCTGTATAAAAATATGAAAATCTTGCCTTCTTCCATGATCCATACATTTTGTTTCTCATGAATAAATGTATGACTTACTTGATTTTTTGGTGCAAATTTCGTTGTTGTTTCTGCTTTTTACTTTCATTTTTACAAATGGTTGGTAAGCCCAATAGGAAATTTTTCAACAGATTCACATGTACCATGTAGCACTTAACTATGTTATATACCTCCTGTGGTAAAAATGCATTCATGTATCTTGAGAAAAGGATCAAAGACGTTGGGTCAAACTTCATATCCAAACCATAAAATTTTATTCCATCAAAATGTATGATACACGTTTACACGTGCAAGTGTGGTCCTATCAAATGAAATCAAAGTGCAGTTCCTGTATTTCTCAGTAGATAGTTCCTTTCACTTTCTGCATATAAAATTAAAAGGAGATGAGTTCTATTCTTGCATCCTGCAGAAGCGTTTGTGAGTAGGCGTACAGCCTGGTACAGATAATCTCAGTGATTCTCATTAGTTCTTGTAGTCATTGTTGTGTAGTGAACTTTTCCGCCTCTGACAGGGCTTGACATTTTTTTTCCAGTTCACTTGTCCGTCGGACAAGTGGATTTTCAATTTCACTTGTCCTCTCAAAAATTTTACTTGTCCTCCATTTGTAATAATCAAGACCAAAATACTTGCGACGAATTCCGTAGCGGCTTTCAGGGCTTTCTTATTTTGGTAATTTTCGCCGATGTTGACGCCGATTTTTTTCAAAAGTTTACATTGAAGTAGGCCTGCGTACGGTCTGTGTGTTCTTGGCGTTATACGGCCTCCACCACAAGAGGCCGTATAACGCCGGGAACACACAGACCTGTACGCAGGGCTAACATTGAATTTGAAGGTACATATCATACATTGGCTTCCCGTGTTTGGCAAGCATAAATGCCGTCGTAAAAAGATTGGTCAGTTTCTGTCGCTGGTCCTCGTCATTCGGTTCACGCATTGCGAGTGCATGCGATCGGATTGTTGGCAAGTGAACCGTACTATCGGGCTCAGCGGGACCCACAAAATTTCCACAATCATTGTCCCCGTCACGATCTCATCTGCGATGTGCCAAACAGTCCAAATGCGGTTGACTAAACTCGTGAGACCTTATCGATTCAACGCGAAACATGTCGTATCTGTCAAGCAAAGCATTTCGCTTGGTTTGACCATGGAGGTAGTCTCTTCCTACATCCATGCTTTGGCAATGGTGGGGTATTTGAGACACGACGTACTGAACATTTGGAACCGTCATTTCACCAAGGCCACTGTGCTTTCCAAATTCCATTTCGGAGATAACATCTACGGCGTTTTTCCTCATCATAACGCTTATGTTTAGATCTTTTGTCAGAAACATCGTTCTAAATCATCACATCGAGTCGTCGATCACGCTGGCCCTCGTGGCGCCGTCGTAAATAATCACAATGTCGTTTCTCAGAGTTACACAATGCCCATCGTCGTAAACTACGTGCCTCTTTACGGCAACAACTTTGCTTGATTTTTGCGTAGGTCTGCGGAGCGGAAATTACGTCTCTGGCTCGCGAAAATGCACAATGCCTTGTTTGCATTAGTGGAGATATTACCGTAAAATACTCATATTTACAGCGATCACTCCACAAACTATCTGCCAACAATGTTCGTCTACCTCGCGAGGCCGCATAAATGATTTTTAAGTACTGCACGGTCGATTGCCAATAAGCGCTATGGCATTGGGTTTTGCAATTTTTTACCAATTTGTTGGGGCGGAGCAGTCAGCATACAACAAAGAAATGCTGTTTACGCCAAATTTTAAGCGACTTTTTAATTGGACGATGAAACAATTTCATGTCGATCATCGAAAAATTGCAACATTGTGTGAGTCGGCAAGTGAATCGCAGAAGAACGTCACAATTGTATCTAAAAAGTCAGTGATTGACATTTATTTTGTGTGAACGACAACGCAAATCGGGCGACACGTGCACAAACCTCAACTTAGGTTCGCGTTGATTGCGCCAGAAGTTGTATAAACAACTTGTCCGGCGGGCGACCAGATTTTATTTTTGACTTGCCCGAACGTAATTTCACTTGTCCCGGGCGTCGGGCGATAGGAATTGTCAAGCCCTGTCTGAAGAGGACACTGTGGAAACTTCAATGGTATCGGCAGTTTTTCATCGGCTGCCTAATGACCGTTTAAGCACCAAAGGTTCCAAAACCCATCTGCTCACACTCACTTGGGCGTGTTTTCTTCAAGCATGAAAAGCTTCAGTGTTCTCAGTTGAGATGTTTTCCCGGCTTTTCTATATATATCAGTCACGATTCATCCTGCAATATTAGCAGAATGGCACACCATCAAATGTCATGTACTGACACCCTACTGTGCAAACAATACTGTAACATTTTTTCAAAAGTCAGGTCAGAAGGTGTGCATATGTTATGCACACATTGTGAAAGCTCTCATGGGTCTATTGAAATCATTAATACACATTCACAGTGAAATGAATGAGTAAGGCGTTAACTGAACATGACACAAATACAAAATTTGAAACATTTCAAATATATTTTTTTCTCTTACTTTGCAGTTGGTGACAAGGTTCCAGCTGATATTCGACTTACGACAATCAACTCAACAACTTTACGAACAGATCAGGCTATTCTGACTGGTAAGTCCAATTTCAGGATGTACTTTTGGTGTTCAGGTTGACTTTGCAAGCTCTTCATTTTCCATACCATACAATATAGTAAAAAGACATAGCATTCACAACCCTGTACACAAATATGCACCAGTCAAGTAAGCCATACAGAAAAAACAAGATTATGGTAATTTTGTACTGTTACAGTAAACTTACAGTATATCCCACATGAAACCTCTCTCTATCATATTGCCATAGATGGCTGTAGATCGCTTGACATGAAAATTCATAGCTATGTTTAATGAGGATCTCTCAGCTGCATTTTATAACTATTTGGGTTGACACTCCAACAGTAAATTTTAATGTCATGGTCGGAAGCCTCGGTTTTTTCATTCATATTTGGATAACAAATTTTCATGGTCTCAACATGCGACTGGTTGATCCCTGTGAAGCATTGCTTTTTCATTGCCTTGTGTATAACCTCCTTGTAAACAGACATGAAATGATTACATTTGAAGTGTGCTTTATAGTCAAATGATTGCAATATCAAAAGTTACAAAGCTATAAAAAATAGAAGTTAAAGCTTTGCTATGGAGTTTTATTGATGGTTACACAGCCCCTCAAACATGATGTGTACAGAGTTCTAGCTTGTTTGCTCTCAGTGGTGGTTGAATCAAGTAGGGCCTGCTGTTATCTTTTCTCAGCCTTGTGCTAAGAATAGAAAAAAGCAGTAGTTAAAATCAAACTTGGACATTTCCTGATTTCATGTCAGACAACATTGCAAGATGCTTCATCTATCGAATTTGGTCATTTTCACCGCTAAATACTTGATAATGCAAACTTTGGCTGAATTTTAACCCTTCAAATATTCTGTATATGAATCAACCCACTCAGTTGAAAACTTACATTTTAAATCTCCATCTCAGTATCTCTCAAGAACTGCTTTCCTGGAGAATTATTACCACCTGGCACCAAAAATCATCCATATGGATGCACTACGTAAATTTTAGTATGGCGACTGCTGTCTGGACTTGTGCATGTACGTTGCATAGAGAGTCACCCACTTTTGCACGAAATGTCAAATATTGGGTGATCCGTCAGTTTGATTTCAAATGTCACTTCAAACAGCCTCATTAGAGGCAATCCAGCATTGTCAACTGTCAGTATTATGTTATTGAAGTTAGCTAATGCTATCTAAAAGTGTTCAGTTCCTTCAGTCAGACATCCAGGCTCAAGTTTGCCCGACTGCCTAAATGGCAACAAGGTTCTCTTTCAAATCTTCTCATCTTTCCAATTTTTCAAACTGATGGTCATATATCATGCAGTACTGTACCTGCAGTGGAGAGAAATGAAATCATATCTATCGTCATAATCCTGCAGATCAGTCAAGTGCGCAGTAATAGCTTGTTAAGGGAAAAATTGATGTCTTTAGTCTTATCATATCTTGCTGTAGTCCAAATCACTTCTGATGTACCTGCACTGTATGGAGTCATGCTGGATTGGCTCAAAGTTGTTGGGTAGGGGTTGTCTTGCATGGATGGAATTGGGAAAGTTTGTTGTATGAACATTGAACTTCACTGGCCTATCAAATACAGCACCCAGTCAGTGTAGGATGAAATCAGTGCATGTACTCTTCACAAATTGAATTCATTTTGATGCACATTTTGATGGTGATTCACTGGCTAAGTAGGTACGGTGCTTGAATGGGGATATGCAGACAGACCTCAGTAGGTACGATGCCTGAGAAGGCAACATACATCTACAGATACAGGTCTCTGTAGGTGCAGTGCCTGAATGGAGTTCTAGCAAACATAGACCTGAGTAGGGATGGTAGCTGAATAAAGGGACAATGCAGACACACACCTGAATAGGTTCAGTAGAGGACATGCTTACTTACCTATGTCTATTGTAGGTAGATGCAGACAAACACCGATATTGTAAGTAGGTACGGTATGGCACAGGAATAACTTCATAATTTCTGATATACCTGCATGTCCAGCATTTAATCCAACCTATCATTTGTGGCGTTTTTGCAAAGTTAACAAGGCTTTGTGATTTGGTCTCAGTAGAGAAATGTGATATTTCTTATTCATAGGAGCACATCCATAGGATGGTGTTGACTTTCAGTAATATGTTATGAATATGTTATTGTAATGCCAATGGTCAATATTTTGACCTTAAATTATGTTGGGATCTTGCCAAAATTAATGAAAAAGCAATCAATGCTTTTTTCAGGGAAGTTTGTATTTCCATGGCCCTGTGAAATATTAGATCTGAAGATCAAAAGTAACTCTCTTGCATTTTTGTAATCTGACCTAGGACATGTTCTAAATCTAGTGAGCATATTGTATGCCACAGGGAAGTGGCATGTGCTGTGCCTCTTGTGTACTCATGAGGATTGTATCAATCAAGACAATCACACCATCAGAGGGGTCTACTAAAAATTAGAAAGGGCCATAAAAACATGACAGTCTGAAGGTCTGGCTCCAAATGCATATCTTTTTTCTGAATTTCATGTCAACTATCAATGTAATGGTCAAATATGGAACAGTGGTGTTGTCGAGAATTGTAAAAATTGAACTTGAGATAATACTACTTTGAATAGCCGCAATACAGGACATGTGGTTTAAGTTTGACAGCTAGGAGTGTGGAAAAATTATGAAGGACGATTAGGGCTCTGCCGTTGTCATTACATACGGAACAATTTTTAGCTCCCATAGCCATATGTATATATGGCAATGGAAGCTATTCTTATAGGCTAGGGAATGTCTGTATGTATGTATGTCTGTATGTCTGTATGTCTGTGTGTCTGTATGTCTGTATGTCTGTATGTCTGTCCGTCAACATCAAAAACTCCAAAACCGCTGTACATTTCATCTTGATATTTGGTGTGTACATGGATGATGGGCTGTAGATGAGATTTTGTTCAAATGAAGTTGTCATTGCCAAAAATATGCAAATTAAGTGAAAAAATGTAAAAACAGTCAAAATTGAAAAAACTCAATAACCACTGAGCAGATTACATGAAAAATTAGCATGTAAGTACTTTGGGCTGACATGAAATGATTGTGCACATCTTGGGTCAGTATCTTGGACTTGCTATTTTTCATGAATTTTTTTGTAATTTTCTCCCCATTTTTGGTCAAAAAATCTGCTTCTCTGAAACCAGAAGTCCGATTGATTTAAACTTGGTATGGAAGTGCATAGGAGTACCTTTCCCAAATTTGGGCAAATCGTGGTGAAATTTGCATATTTTTAGTTTACACGTCCATAGACTCCCATGTATAAGGCAGATCTCCATAGACTCCCATGTATAAGGCCACGAAAAATAAAAATGTAGTTTCTCATCGTATTCATATTGCATAAAGGATGCAGTGACACAATTTTTAGTCCCCACGGATGAAGTCCAGTGGGCTTATAGATTGGGTCATGTCCGTCTGTTCGTCCATCCATGAGTCCATCCGTTCACCGCAGATATCTCGGATATTTTGACAAAATGTCATGTGACCTTGATGACCTTTGATCTCAAATATACATATTTGTCCATAACTCAGTAAAAAGATAACACAAACAGTAAACCACAAGTGCTACCACCCTTCATATATGGTATGATGGGACAGCTTATGACGCCACATATTGTACCTCATTAATTATGCACATATCTAATTTTGAGCGAGCCAATAGAGCTAGAGGTCTGATTTTTGGTATATAGGGATAACTTAGCAATACATTTTTTTGACAAAATGTCACGTGACCTCAGTGACCTTTGACCTCAAATATACATATTTGTCCATAATTCAGTAACCACAAGTGCTACAGCCTTCATGTATGGTATGATGGACACCTTATGAGGCCACATGTTGTACCTATTAATTATGCACATATCTAATTTTGAGCGAGCCAATAGAGCTAGAGGTCTGATTTTTGGTATATAGGGATAACTTAGCAATTCAATTTTTTTGACAAAATGTCACGTGACCTCGGTGAGCCTTTGACCTCAAATATACATATTTGTCCATAACTCAGTAACCACAAGTACTACAGTCTTCATGTATGGTATGATGGGACAGCTTATGACGCCACATATAGTATTCATTTATTATGCACATATCTAATTTTGAGCGAGCCAATTGAGCTAGAGGTCTGATTTTTGGTATATAGGGATAACTTAGCAATACAATTTTTTTGACAAAATGTCACGTGACCTCGGTGACCTTTGACCTCAAATATACATATCTGTCCATAATTCAGTAACCACAAGTGCTACACCCTTCATGTATGGTATGATGGGACACCTTATGACGCCACATATTGTACCTCATTAATTATGCACATATCTAATTTTGAGCGAGCCAATAGAGCTAGAGGTCTGATTTTGGTATATAGGGATAACTTAGCAATACAATTTTTTGACAAAATGTCACGTGACCTCGGTGACCTTTGACCTCAAATATACATATTTGTCCATAATTCAGTAACCACAAGTGCTACACCCTTCATGTATGGTATGATGGGACACCTTATGACGCCACATATTGTACCTCATTAATTATGCACATATCTAATTTTGAGCGAGCCAATAGAGCTAGAGGTCTGATTTTTGGTATATAGGGATAACTTAGCAATACAATTTTTTTTTACAAAATGTCACGTGACCTCGGTGACCTTTGACCTCAAATATACATATTTGTCCATAACTCAGTAACCACAAGTGCTACACCCTTCATATTTGGTATGATTGGACACCTTATGACACCACATACTTTACCTCATTAATTATGCACATATCTAATTCTGAGCAAGCCAATAGAGCTGGATGTCTGATTTTTGGCATATAGGGATAACTATAGGAGAGAAATTTTTTGATCAAATGTCATGTGACCTCGATGACCTTTTACCTAAAATATATGTTTATGTCAATAAATAAGTAACCACAAGTGCTATGTCCTTTGTATTTAGTAGGATGGGAGACCTTATGACAACACACGCTTTACCTCATTAATTATGTACACATCTAATTCTGGGCAAGCGAATAGAGCTAGAGATCTGATTTTTGGCATATAGGGATTAATTAGCAATATAATTTTTTTTCTCAAAATGTCATGTGACCTCGATGACCTTTGACCTTGATTATACATATATATGCATATCTCAGTAACCACAAGTTCTATACCCTCCAATTTTGATAGGATATTAGACCTTAAGATGTCACATCTTGTACCTCATTTATAATGCGCATATGTATTTCTTGGCTGGCCAATACTGCTAGAGGTCTGATCTTTTTTCCCGATTTAGAACCATAACTTAGACATGCCTCATGTGTTTCAAATTGGGAACAACGACATAGACCTATGTGCCCATAGATCTCAACATATACACTCCAGTGATACTTCTTAATGACCACATTTTCCTGCCCCATCAAGACTAATACTCCTATTACAAGTGGGGACTATGTCATTGTAAATGCCTTGTTGAGTTAATGGTTGTATCACAGTATTCGATATATCTAATTCTGTATTTTTTCCATTTTATATTCTGAATAAATACATTAAACATATTTCACTGTCTCCAGTACATTTCATTTAAGTATTTTCACTTCATGCACTTTATCCCTTTCACACATGTTCAAATATCTGACCAGAGAACAAACACTAAATAGTCCAGGATGGAGCTACAGTGTCATTGACGCTATTTTTTGAAATTCTTGCAGCAGTTGATATTCAGCAGTTATTAGTTGGTGTTATGGTGTAATTATCTTTGAAATATTTAGATATCCTAAATAACCTAACTGTATGATGAAAACCATGCATTCAAATGTGTTCATATGAAATATTCACAGCAGAATTGTCTCCAGTTCCTTGCAAAACGCTGACAATGGCATACATACCATGGTATTACATTGCTGTGTGTGCACTTGAATATGTAAAATGATCCTGAACAAATGAAAGTCGATGTTTGCCATTGGTTCCCTTTCACTCTAAGAACTTGATTTCCTTGCATGGCACGGAATGTCCATACAAGGCATCCAGTTTTTCCATTCAATGAATGCATTGTCAGCTCCATACATGTATCAGGCAGATAAGACAGCGCATTGTCATGGAAACGCTATCTGCCATTGTCAATACCAATATTCAACATGGCCAATGTTATCAACAAGACGTTGAAACCTTTCATGTTGTGCAGTCATATTTGGGGTGGGATCTGGCATTTCCTTATTGGTTAGAAGCATTTAGGCTATCAGGCATTTCAGGTCACTCTTTATCTGTCTTCCGGATCTTCCCGGTGCTCTTTGTGGACAGTGCCACATACTGCACATAACAGACTGTTAATGGCTGGGTGGAGTTGGTCTGGTCTAAATCATCACTGAGTAGATCCAGGTTTCTCTTGGTCACAGATCTGGGGAATATGTCGGTAACAGTGTCAAGTTGACATTGGTAGACAAGTCAAGTCAAACAGATTCTGATATCCAGAGTTAATATTTCCCATTTTGCAACTTCTGCTTGATGTAAAGGCTGACATCATTTGACTTGTGGCAACGTTAATGAAGAGTTTTAACCCCTGATATTGTGTATAGAAGTGTTGTGGCACAGATTTCAAGTTCCTCTCGTGTTGTAGTTACTCATTAGTTTTGTGTGTAATCTTGTTTTGATTCCAAAGTGTTTACCAATTGGAATTTAAGGTGAGTTGTACTTCTCATGGACACAGCTGTAGCAGTTTGTTTTTATAGTGGTCCTTCCTCATGTACCTGACATCTGCAACTTTTACGTGCAAGTCACAGTGATACATTAGTCCTATTAATTGGTGTCAGAGGTCACATCATTTCAAAATGACTCCTGTAAACACAGCTGTAGCATGTCAAATCATCATTGGCATGACTCTCAATCTCTGACGTCATCCATGTTGAAGAATACATCCCAGTGCTCTGAAAGAAGAAGCCTGCTCTCAGGCAGTCTGTGAGAATTATCTAAGACAAAGACCCATCTAATAGTTACATGTATCTGCAGATAGCTGTGTCTTTCAGTTGTAAGACACTATAAGTGTGAAATCACACAGCTGAGTCTCAATGAAAATCCCTGGACTGTTTGACGTAATGGCTTTCTAAGGTGATTCGGGATTACTCACACTCCAATTCATTTCTTTAAACATTTGTAATCCCCAATTTTAGCAATCCCGCAACCTATTTCTTCACTGTGTGGTTCAGTACCTATTGTGTTGATTATCTATGGTGCACCAATCTGTTTGTTTCCATTTGAGGGGTTCAATCAAATGTAGAGAACAAAAGTAATGGCGACTAACGAAAGTAACCGCTTGAAAGAACTGTAACCACTGCAAACAAGACACAATAATTAAATGTTTGTATGCAGTGATCTGTCTGTGGAAAGGGACTCTGATGAGTTTAACCTGTAAAATGGCATGCCAGTCAGTCCGTCTGTTGATTGGTTTTTGCTGTGGTAATTAGATCTGAAACCTCCTTCCTTATTTGGCCGCTACCATCACATCTTTCAAAATAAATATGTCATGTACCAGTATTATCCTGTGTCCTCAATAAATAATATTCAATACTTTCTCTCACTGCTATGTTGTCATTTGGACAAAAAAATTCAAGTTTTTTACAAACATACCCAAGGAACGTACAGTATGACTATTACAACAACAGTCAAGTTTTGACTTTTAAATTTATATATCACCGGATATCCTTCTCTACATGTACAATCATAGGAAGTGTTGTGTTAATGTTTCAAAGGGCTTATAACACCCACATAGTGTTTAGATTCTTATTTGACATACCCCCGGCACTTTATTCCAAATACTACATTTGAAAGTAGTATTTTGTTTTTACATGCACAGTATTATCCATAAATCGGTTCTCATTTTATATGCGAACAAATTGTGTTCAGTCAGTCAGTATCTTACAGGAGTATTGTTGAGGTACCAATTTTTTGTGCGTATATGGTACTAGCAGTCTATCTCACTGTATCAAAAACATATAAACATAATAAAAAATTCATAATGACAATTTTTCCTCCAATTTTTTTTCTGTCCTATCTTCAGGTGAAAGTGTTAGTGTAATAAAGCATACCCAGCCCATACCAGATGAAAAAGCAGTTAATCAAGACAAGAAGAATATCCTGTTCTCTGTAAGTATTGCAGTAGAGTCTTGGCTGATACTCTGATAGCTTAGTGAATATGAGCACAGTGTGCATGACAAACTCTATTCAAAAGCCAAAAAATCATAAACAACATATTCATTGGTTTTTCTGCCAAAATGCAAACCAATCACTCATTTTGCCAGTTGTGTATTATAGAGCCATTATATAGGGACAGGGCCTGAGTGTTTACCTGATCTCTCAGAGGTCTAAACTTTAACCCTTTGAGGGCGAAAGTCAATTTTTGTCACATTTATGAAATATAGCCCAAACAATTGTTTCAAGTGCAAAGATTTTTTTTATATTTTTCCAAAAATTTTGATCTAAAACTGTAAGCTGCGTAAAGTGATGTTCATTTGGTCCAAAATTATCAAAAGAATCACAGAAAAATTCCTAAAATTGGTAAAATGTTGCACTAAAATTTTGGTGGGAAAAATTGAAGTACTCAAAGGGTTGTGTCATTATGTGTGCTTCTTTATAGTTGTGTGGTACATACTATACTAGCATATTGCAAATTTCCAATTAAATATTTGCAAACTTTACACATGCACAGACACACTGTACACAGAAGTGTGGTATCTGTAATGAGTCGCATTTTGATTTATGAAGGTGTTGACAATATATAAATAGTGGTTTTAATTTTCCAGTGAGGATACTGAAAGAATAACCCTTGGCTTGCAAGTTTTCACCTGAAATGTATGGAAAATGCATTCATTGGAGCACTTTCCCACAAGATAATTTCATTCTGATGAAAACCAGATCACCATTCTATGCTTCGTAATAGTTTTCACTGTGTATTGAAAATGTTAAATAATACGTCACATTGCTTTATCACTTCTCAATGCTGTAAGCCTTGAGATATGTTTTGTCAGTATCTTACACTAATAACAGATGTGATAGCATGCAGAATATTCTACTATTGCTGATATTTCAAATATGCTCGGTTGTGATGATCAAAAAACAACATTATGCAGCTGCCAATGTAGCCTATGGCTATACACCAAGAGGTGTTGATTACAGTCTCTTAGCGACATTGTCACTGCTCTCATCTCTTAAAATAGCATCTTCTGTGAAGTTCTTCACAGAAAATACTTTATGGCAACCCTCAGGCGTGTTAAAACTTAAGAAAATTCCAAGTTACCATAACTTCAGAAATCCATGTCATCCTATGGATCATTGGCACTTGTCGTTTGTATTCAACAATACTTTTGTAACCTATCAGAATTTAATAAAGCTTTTTATTTTTTGAATTGAAGGGTACAAATATTGCACAAGGTAAATGCAAAGGCATCGTCTTTGGCACAGGACTCAATACAGAAATAGGTAAGCGGTAGAACATGTTGTTTCTAGAATTACAATATGGGGTGTTTGAAAAATAGCAAGTATTCAACATATGTCAACATGAAACATATGTGAATGTGTTGTTAATTTCTCATCAAGTGTGCAGGCAAATGACATAATGAGAGACGCCTGAATATAATGGTTATAATCACGAACACAGACTGTCATTATCATCTCATTGTGTTTGATTGCTTCCACCATGGAAGGTTTACACTGATATTCCCCATACGCACCATTCATGATGTGCAAATGCTACGGTCTAGGATGGGAAACACACTAGTAGATACAGTGCCTTACATTGTGTCCGTTTGCCATTTGAGTATATATGTAGCAAAACTTGGCCTTTAGTTACTTTTGTATACATATTTATGTACATATGTATGTGTGCATATTTTAAACAAATGAATGAAAGAACATGAATATGTATGTATGTATGTATAAATGTATAAATGCAATGTATGTATAATGCAATGTATGTATGTGTGTGTGTGTGTGTGTGTGTGTGTGTGTGTGTGTGTGTATGTATGTATGTATGTATGAATATGCATGAATATAAGTAATATTTAAGTCCACATCAAAAAGTGTTAAAACAGGCACACCTATCATAGTCGTGTACATGTCATTATATTTAGGAGTCAGGATATCATTTTAAAATACATGAGAGAATTTCAATTTGAAAAATTTTGAAATGATATTAAAAGTAGTATTATGGTGTTGATTTGTCTTTTGAATTTATGCAAAGTTAGACTGTGGAAAAAAAAAGATTGTTTGCCATGAAATGATCATGATACCTCTAAGAAAGGTTGGCGATCTTTTCAGCGTAATTTCTGTGTTGCCAACATTCCTTGACATTCTCCAATTTCCTCATTAATTGTTCTATGGATTGCAAAATGTTTTTGCTCAGTGTTATAAAGCTCTATGACAAAATATTGAAACTCATTCAAGTTGTTGAAATTGTATGGTATTGCTGGAGTGATTTTGTCAGCCAGAGAGACAAAACGACCGTGAAAATCATCAAGATGAAAGTTGAAAAACAAACCGCTGCTGTATTCCCTCTGACATATGTGCTGCAACTTTTGTCATGTAAATTTATTACCTTGCGCATGGCAGAGGTGGCCCAGGGTCACTTCAGATGCCAATGTGAGTCCACTGTGTTGGTTTTGGCCGTGTGGGGGCGCTTTTCAGAAGGGTGATTTCTGAAGTTAATGTCAGACCAGACCCCATCACAACACTAATACTGTCCAGATAATGTTGTCAGAGGTTACTAGGGTGAGGTGGACTTATGTTAAAGATCAGAGTAAGGTTTGTTGTTTGCATTTATATGCCAGTAGCTGAAAGTATGCAAAATAATGGAAAAGGAAAGATCAAGGCTAACCATTTGATACAAACCACTCTGTATCGCTGCAACAATCTGAGGAAAGTCTTTAGTCAGTATTTAGCATACAGGTAGAAAGTGTGATAGGCAGACAGTGTGTGTCTCTGTTTAACTGCAAGTGACATTCAAAATTGGTTCAAATTTTGGTGGACATGAAGTTAATTCCATGCAAGAGATTTCAAATTTACAGTAGCTGTTTTTACAGTCTGAAAACAGAAGAGGTGTGTTCAGGGGAGGAGCTATTTGAAAAAAGAGAGACATGAAAATGATGTGGACAGATGAACTTAGATGTAGATTAGTTTATTTATGAATATTGCCACCACTGACATTTATCTGTCTTTGTGAAGTAGCCGACTGTACCGATAAAGATAATACTTGCAATCAGTGCAAGCCATGTAGAGGAATTTTCAGTGCCAGTACAGGCACCTGTCAGTGTCAAGCAAAGCTTTGTCAGTTGTAAATTAAAACTAGTCAGGGGTCACAGAGACCAACCCACTACCTCACCAGTTCATATGTATATACGCTGGTAGGGATTCTGTTCAGCAGCAAACAATGTGAATTGTTTTTAAATGAAGTCTGTTTTCGCAGATCACAGCTTTTGTGGATTTATTACTTTATTAAGACAGGGTACATCTCCAGGTGGGTACTTTTAAAGAATGTGAAATTCCATATGCCAGGAAAAAAATATTTTCCTTAGATTTTTTGGCATAGCTGCAGAGGTGGCAAGTGAAATTGTTTTTAAATATTTTATGAACCAGCAAAATCTCCCACTAGTTATATTGTTACTGATGACTTTGAATCTAAATTTTACAAGCTGTCCACAATAATAGAGGCATTATATATACAAGCAGTTTTGACAGAACAAATTCTTAGTGATTCTACATGGTCCCAGAAGAAAAACAAAAACCTGTAAAAATATGCACCACAAAAAATGCCCTACAAGTTGCAATAGGAAAGTATATATTTTCAGCTTTTTCAAAATAATTTCCAAATTAGCTAAATTAAAAGGGCCTTGGGGTCTTTCTTTTCTTCTTCGCTAGCCCAAGTATTGTACAGAAACATTTTGAAGGTGAAAGTAATATTAATAATTGCAGCTGTTCACATCTTCTTACCATTTAGTGTAATAACTGACTTTTTCCATCAAATTGTTCAGTAGCCAATTTGAAAAAACCCTAAATGATATATTCTTGAGGCAGATTTGCTTTAAAGCACTGATGCAGCAACTAGTTTTGCCTTTTTTATTTTATAAAACATTGATACTTTGACGTTTCCCCCAAGGCACAGGGTTAGCAAAGGATGAACCTCCATATTCAGATGTGAATGTTAAACAGAAGGAACAGAGAGATTTTAAACAGATGCTATGGCTTTGCTTTCAAGGTTATATTTTGAATGAATTTAGATATTCACCACCAAGTTCAAGAGTAGGTCTCTTACTTGCTGTCACGCCATTATGCGACAAGAGAGCATTTCTCAGTATCCAGCTGGTCTACATGTATGTCACCATCCAACGTGGAAGCCCTGTGCTTTAAAAATAACAGTAAGCTAAGTGGTCTGAACAGTAGCTGATGATAAGCTGGATGTCAGCTGGCGATGTTCTCAGTCTGTCTGATCAGGTTACCCCCGGGCACATTTCTCTGAACTCTTGTAACCTTGCTGAGTATGTCTATGTCACTGTCCTTATTTGGGCACCTCAAAATTTCTTTACACAGATTCACAAACAGAACACAAGCATAACACACAAAACATTTCAATAAAACTAAAAGGAAGATAATTAGGATGTAGTTGTACGCTAAGCAATCATGTATGAATATTCATAGTTATCAAGTGATGTGATTTGAATATTTATGTTCTGTTTTGCATATTCATTGAGCAAGACTAAGTCTTTTGTATTATAATTTCTTACCACAGGCAAAATCAGAACAACGTTGACAGAAACAGAAACAGAAAGGACACCCCTGCAACAGAAATTAGATGAGTTTGGAGAGCAGCTGTCAAAGGTATTCATGGCTAGACAAATGTTTAAAATTTAAGTCAATGGTGGATTTGGCAAAACTGAAGCAGAATGAATCCACACTTAGCAATTTCACATATAAATTTAACCCTTAGGGATTCAGTCACCCTATAGGACTATGGGAGGGCCTCTTAAAAAACTAATTGCTTTCTTAACCCTTTCACCACCATGGTTTGGCCCAAACCCATTGTTATCAATGGTGAATGTAGATCTGTTTACAAAGAGTGGGGGTGAACAGGTTTAGGCAGATTTGGCCAAGCGTTCTGAAAGATTTTGTTCATTTAAAGATTTCTATCAGGATCGTATCATGACAGCCGAATGTTTAAAATCAACATGTGTTTAAACGTTGCCATATTTGGATTAATTGAGTTCTTTAACCTAGAGGGGTTGTGGAGTTATAGTTTTAAAAGATGCCATATCAAGTATTCATAAAGTCTACCAAATCACGCCATTATCTAATACTGGATGGCATACATATTCACATACATTTAAATAGCTACTTGTTCAGGAATCTTGTATTTTGCTTTTCACCTGTTACAACTGAACTCTTTTGAAGTTTATAGTGATTTTTTTCACTGACCATCTTTACGAAGATAATAGGCAGATATTGAAATTGTTATGGCAACATCTCTCCAGAATTGTAGTCATTCTTGTAAAAATCTATGACCAGTTGTTTCAAGTCCAGTGTGTTTCTATCAAATATTCCAATTTCCCCAGGATATCAAATGGTCCATGCTAAATTTAGTTGACAAAAAAAGATACATTGTTAAAACGTTTACCTTTTTGAAAAACTATACATTAGTTATCCTCTGCAAATAAAAATTTCAACACCAGTGCATAATTGTCCTATTTACAAAGAAATTAAAGTAATATTACAGGGCTGTCAATGCTTTTCAGAATAGAAGGGTACAAGTGAAAGAACAGGAGGGTACAGCCTTGTGCGGAGCGAAGCGGAGCAAGGCGTGCGCGCAAGCGCACGCGGGGGGAGGCCAGGAGGGGGGTGTCCCCCCTCCTGAAGCTGAAGCTTTTCTAATTATTCATCTTCAATTGGTGGCCTGTGGTGGCACTTTTGAGGGCAATTTACTGTCAAGTTTATTGTAACTGAAGTATCAAAAGTAACATGATATTGAATCTTGTGAAATAAATTATGAAAGACAAACAGAAGTATTACAGAGTTTATATGTTTATTGATACACCAGGTTATTATTGTTTGCATACAAATTCTGTTGAATTATAACCTGCTTAATAAAGATCATAATCTGAACCATAATCAGAATCACTGGAGTACTCATCTAAGCCCAAGGCTTGTATGGCAGTACCAGCTGACAATACCTCAATATTGTGCGATTCTCAGGCTGATGAAACAATAGCTTCAGAAACTACATCTGCAAAAACTATTTCCTCAGATGTAGCTTTAGAAACTACACCTGCAGAAACTATTTCTTAAGAAACAACATCTGCAGAAAGCAATTCAATAATTGTAATACGTTCCCATTCAAAAACAGCTAATCGTATTAGAATTTAAAAAAATCTTGTCCCCACTGCAAAAATGTCATAACGTCACGACAAAAAATTCCAATCTACGTCTGGTTGATACTGCTGTAATTTTATTTTGTCTGTTTCAAGACTTCTCCTCAGAGTTACCCGCTATGAATTTCCAGTGTGAAAATTTACAAATGTAATGGGGTAAATACGAGACCATTACCTGAGACAATTTGAGTAGACGCTACGTCATACAAACAATTACAATACTCAAGTTTACATCCGCTGATGACATTGCGTGGCTTCGTTGTCCGTCGGCCTCTCAATCGACAAGATTGAGAATATGTTGATTTATTTACGTAGTAAATCCTTGCGCGTGAAAGTTAACGATCAAATCTTTTCTCCTGATGATTATCTATTCTGATATCCCTCACAGTAGTCCGAGTTTTGTCGAAACCCACGCCGGCCAAGTGGGTATAGGCTCACTACATGCACGATATATCCATATTCAAAAACATGGTTTACCGCCATACGTACGTGCAAGATACCGCGAAAGTATACAGTCAAGCAGAGCTAAATTTTGCGATTGCCCTAAACATTAAAAAATGTTGGTCTTGGTAAATGAGTTTGAAGGATGGAATACCGATATTTGCTTTTGAGGAAAGATTTCGGATGTCGGAAAATATTTATCAAACTTCAACACTCGGGCCTTCGAAACAACCACAGTACAAAGCATGTACTACCGTAAGAATACATTTCATAGAACGGCGGCTTGGTGCAAACAAATTCAGTGGTAGTCAAAACTCACTAAAAATTATGTCAATCCCCACAAAGTTTTTTTTTTGCGCTGAGTAAACGATTCTTACTCATTGTAAAGTGTTCACGATCTGCAAACGGGAAAACAACCAGTCGCTAAATACACGTAATGCTATGGCACTTTGCTCACACGCGGCGTGAAATCTACATTGCATGCTATACCATGGATGGATTGAACCCCCGATCACTGAAATTCTTCAGGAAAATAAAATCATTTACAAATATGAACGTTACTTTTATAGCCAGAGCTAGTGTAAGCCTCTTGGGGTCTTTTTTGGACCCATAAATTCAACGTGGCTGTCGTTCTTTTCGTAGCCATATCGATGTGTACGTCCGAAAACCAATCAGAACACGCAAAGCTTTTTGACAGTACCCATTGAAACCAATCAGAAATCGGCTACCAACGAGCCTTAGGGGCTGCGCCTCTGTAGCACAGCGCAGCCAACGGTAGAATTGGGACAGGAAAGAATTCATAACGTGTGTACTGCAGGCCTTGAACAGGGAAAACAGCCGGCGGCAAGACCCGTGTCAGACGGCGATTTGCCGCCGGTGACCGGCTATAATTGACAGCCCTGATATTAATGTTTTATTAAATTAGTATTATATAGCCTGCTTTATGCAAATTACATACAGGAATGAACAAAGGTCACAAAATTGATGGGTATATGGGAGAATTTAGACGCCTGATTGGTATTTATGTAGCCCCATCAACCAGCGGTATTGCCCTGTTTTGTTTCCAAAGTAATAGCCCTGGCATACTTTGCAAAAGGAAATGAAAAATAAGTGCCGCTCAATTTACCCTAAGGATGTTATCGACAAAATGAGAACGGTTATATGTCAGAATGATTGTGTGGTCTTTAATGTCATTTTAAACTGTGTTTAATGTAAAATTCACCAGTACAAAAAGTGCAGATGGCCTGTTCTGTGAGGTGTATTTAATGGAGTGGAATTAAATCCGTGGGTGAAATTTGTTCAGGTATACTATCACATTTCCAGGGTTAGATTACAAAAGTACAGTCAAGGGCCATTTTCATGCTCTAGAAATCTCAGATGCAAACAACTTCCAGTGTTTACACATGCCTGCCATATATAACATCAACCTCTATCACTTCACCAATACTATTTTTCCTATTGCTTTTTGTGATGAATGTAGACTGAACAGTTGTAGTTTAAATTTGTTTAACACTGTACATATTTGTACATATTTCCTAATGCATCTCTACTTTCATATTTCCAGGTAATTTCAATAATTTGCGTGGCAGTATGGGCTATCAATATTGGACATTTTTCGGACCCCTCACACGGAGGCTCTTGGATCAAGGGTGCTATCTATTATTTCAAGATTGCTGTAGCTTTAGCTGTAGCTGCCATCCCTGAAGGCCTCCCAGCTGTCATTACAACATGCCTTGCATTAGGTATGTGTATGTTTTACCCCTCTGTTTAACAGTAGAAGGCTTCACTCATTATATAACAAATAACAAATTCCATATGAAGGAGATGCATATTGCTGTTGGAACAGAATATGCAATATTATTGACTGCAGCTTGGCAGTGTCTTCATAAAAATAGAAATAATGGCAGAATTAAAGTCAGAAATTTCATCTCTGTTGATCCTACTGTATCTTTTGTTGCACTCTGTAACTACTGTTCATTGTACCAGCTATAGCTATTTTATACTGCCATTTTGTCTTCATCACATTCCACACTCTGCAGTGTTTTCTGTGGTTTCCAGAATCTACTGACTTGTTTAGCCTGAGAAATGATTATGTTCTGTACAAACAAGAGTAATTGATAGACTTATGCATCATTTCTAGCTAAACCACACAACTGTCATAGAAAAAAGTTTCATTTATGTCGTCCTCATCATAACTCTCCCTTTTCTTCATCATAACTCTCCTGAATAATTAGTGTGGATCAAACATCTTAATGTGACTAAGTCTTTGAAATATCATGTATTTCAACAAATTTCAAAGTTTTTGGAATATTTTCAAAAGTAAAATTAACACTGACAATGCTTTCATTGCAGGCACACGCCGTATGGCAAAGAAGAATGCCATAGTTCGTAGCTTACCATCTGTAGAAACACTAGGATGCACCTCAGTCATCTGTTCAGATAAAACTGGTACACTTACCACAAACCAGATGTCAGTCAGTAGGGTAAGTCTAGAGTGCTGTATATTAACCTTTCTAAGAACCTCAGTTCAGTTCCACTCCTGTCTCAGGCTGAAACAATAAAACTTGTCAATTGAGAACATCCATGGTAATAGCTAGTGTCCTAAATATACTGTTTCCATTTGCCATATAGATCGGTAAATTTCCATTCCGCTTGTGATTTTCAGCTTGGAAAAATGTCCTTCACATAGAGATGTCCTGAAAGGAGAGGTTTTTGTACAGGACTGGTTGCTCTGTACTACTGTGTTGACAGTGCTAAGTACAGAGAAATGAAAGTGTCTTGATGAGATTACCTGCTGCATTTCATGAAGTAAAACTTCTTCATGAAGAGGAAATACTTGGGCTTAGTTTCTGTCAGGTCAAACAACACCTGTTTTAGTAAAATGTTATGAATGTGCTTTGAGAATGCAAAATACTAAAGGGCTGAATGTCTATGGTAAATATACAAGTGAATTTTTTACAAGTTGTTTTGACAAGTTCTGGTCACTTGCAGAATTTGATGAATGTGTCCATTTTGCCCACAGATGTTTGTCATTGAGCATGCCAGAGGGGACAAAGTTGATCTTTTAGAGTTCAACATCAGCGGAACGACATATGAACCCAAGGGAGATGTGTGAGTAGAAAATCAATCACTGAAATTACTCATGCCATCTTTGTATGAACAGTTCTTTATCCATACTGAATTCTCATATTTATTTCACAGTGAATTATTATTCCACATTGAATTTACTCTGCCATATTGTCTTTAGTTGGGCCAGGGTTTGGCTAATTAGTTCATAAGTGCTGTGTTAAGGATATTAATATCCTAAATCCAAGCTTGAATGCATAATCAAAATTGTGAAAAAACTATATTTAGAGTGCTTCAGGAATTGTCCAGTTGTTTATTAGATGAATTTATTTGTTTGTTAATGTGTATTTTTGTTTCCAGTTTGCAGTATTGACATCAATTCTTATAAATTATATTTGCATTTGAAGTATCACAAAATTTTATGGAATTGAATATCTGTTTTATGACATCAGAGTTGTATAACAACACTTGAAAAGACTGTTTCTCTTCCTCTAGTCTCTTGCACCGTGTGTTGTGTGTACAGATTGTATGATGATAATGTACAATTTTACCATGTGTATTTTTTTTTGGTGACTTTTTAATTTTCAGAACATTGAATGGATCTAAAATACACACCCCGAATTATGAATCCCTGATTGAACTTGCACAGATTTGTTCACTCTGTAATGATTCAAGTGTGGATTTCAATGATGTAAGTCTTTCCATATTGTTCCCCTAGAGTTAAAGAAAGAGGCCCTTACCAATGCCAAAGTCCAACATACTTACGTTAGACAACATCCTTTGTGTCTGTGTACCAGCTGACATGCCTGTCCTAACCGTACATTTGATACCATAATAGTGAAAAATGATATTTCAATGAGACAGTATTTCTATTCCTTTGCCATTCATTTTCTGGTCATGTGACAGCTGTCCTCATTTAGATGTGAGTAATGTATGAACAGACAGATATCAACAGCCAATAAATGTCCAGATTTAATTTTACTGATGTTTATCTTTGAACTTCTGTCAAAAAAGTACACAAATCAAATACCAGATTCTTCATCAGCCTGTGGACAGTACTGAGGCAGAGTACTTTTAGCTACTTACGACAACAATAATTCAGATGAATTACCATAAGGTCACAATTGAAACCGCATAAGTAGAAAAATAATATCATATGTGTGCTGTGATATATCTGATATTTCATATGCATAAACAGGCAAAGAATGTGTATGAGAAAGTTGGTGAAGCTACAGAGACAGCCCTCACTGTACTGGTGGAGAAGCTCAATGTTTTCGGTGTGGACCTCAGTGGCATGGACAAACACCAGTTGGCCAGTGCCTGCAACCAGATGTTCAGTAAACGATGGACAAAGCAGTTCACCCTGGAGTTCAGCAGGGACCGTAAATCCATGAGTGTGTTCTGTGTACCATCACAGGGAGGGACACCCAAGATGTTTGTCAAGGCAAGAATTTGTCATTGGATATGTTCAGAGATACGTCAGGATGGTATTCTTGCCATCTTACCGTCCTTTGTTTTGCGGATATCATGTTTGCGCATCTGAAATGTATTTCATAGTTGATACTGAAGTGAAACAAAAAGCTAATGTCATCAAACACCCACATGATAGACAAACAGTATTTCACGTAAAGATGGTGAAATTGATAAAAGTAATGTTTATGTTATCATGAACTATATTATGTTTAAGTTGATGTGGCACAAAGTATCTGATACCATGTTATAAATCATAACTTGGCATTTTTTTTACCCTGTAGTTCAAGGGGGCAGTGATTTATGAAACAGAACAAAATGGTACCATCAAAAAAAATCACATACCTTTAACATATATTGTAAGTAGTGTGTGGCCCTCCTTTGAAGACTGACACCAGTCAAGAACCACAGACATGTCAGCACTGTCAATGATTCTAATTTAGCTTTACTGTAAAAGTTAACTCCATATTGTGTCTGTGTCAAACCTTGTAGGGAGCTCCTGAAGGCATACTTGAGAGGTGCACTCACATCCGTGTTGGTAATGACAAAGTTCCCCTCACCTCGGCTATCAAACAACAACTGAAGACAACCATTGAAGGCTATGGCACAGGTAATGCCTATGGACATTGTGTCACACCAAACATCCCACAAACACAACACCCCCCCCCCCCCCCAAAAAAAAAAAACAAAAACAAAAAAACAAAAAAAAACTGTTCTTTGATTCCATTGATTACTAAAGCATAGTTAGGCCTGGTTACCAATTGCATAGGTTATGAAAAGTTAGAGGAGTGTGTGTAAATGAAGGTCACTAACCTCAATAGTGGTAATATATAGTCTTTTGAATTATTTTGGCTTTACCTCTATGCAGAGTAATGCATTCATTGCATCATGGCAATGAATGCATCTCCCCTGTGTGCAAGATGTAGTTTACTGATTTGCGAAATCTTTTACAAAAATTAGCCATAAATGGGGAAGTTTATTTAGTTAAAATGTACCTTTCTGTGACAAGTTTTGAAATCAAATATGACTTTTGTATTTCCATATAAATTATTGGTGAAAGATGGTCAAATTTTGAACTGTTAGTAGAATACCTACGTGTCTGACCATGGTGATATGCCATAGCCTCTTAAATCAGAATAGTTTATATCCAACGCTTACAGCAAATTATAAATTTAATCTCTGTAATATAATCCATACAAACAAGACCAGATTCTGTTATGGTTGCTTACTGAAGAGGGGCTTGAGAGAATATAATGAAAGTTTACATTTTGCAAATGAAGAATTGTTTTTCTACCGATAGGACGAGATACGTTGCGTTGTATCGGACTTGCGACAGTGGATAACCCAGTGAAGAGAGAAGATATGGACCTTGAGAATGCTGCCAATTTCATTCACTATGAGGTGAGATGTCACGACAATGATGACATCATCAACATTGATCATGATCAGCCATTCGTTTTTTGAAAGTAGCTCTTTTTTTACAAACGAGGCGTTACTTTTCCATATTTTCTCTCTTGTATTTTGTACAAACTTTACATAGTGTAAAAGGAGCTGTTTCACATCCTGTATCACAATCTGTCACCTTGAGAGTTGGATCAACCAAATGAGCATTGCATTCATCTTTCTTGCATTGACTATTGTCTAAAAATTCTACATTTCTGAGCATAAGTTGATTTGATTTGCGTCTTACCAAAGTGATATTCAAATTTAGGAATCAAGAAAGGAGTACATGTTAGAGACAAACAAAAAAAATGTTGATACGAGTTATGCTCCATTGTTTCGCTCAGTCACTGTAGAAGTGGCCCTTTGCAGACTGCCACCAGTGCTTGCAGTGTGTGAATGGCCATAACATGATTTTTGAAGTCAACTGTAGAGGGAGCTGTAGCTTAAATATTTTCTGTATATCATAACTATGTTTTCCCTTTGTAATATCATGAAACAAATTGAGGAAATTTCAAAATACTGTAACTGTTTTACTGCCAGATTTTTGGACACTTTTATTGTCCTCAATGATACACTTCAACCTTTACTCAGAAAGACAAGAGTGTAAGCAAACTCTACCAAAAGATAGTGTGACAGGTTAAGCTGAAATCTTCCTAAAATCATTTCACCATGATTTTGCCATTGATGGAGAGCATTTTCCATGGATCTGCAACTTATACACACATTTTATGTTTCATTTTCTTCTAATACACAGAGCAATATGACGTTTGTTGGATGTGTTGGCATGTTAGACCCTCCCCGCAAAGAAGTGATGGCCTCCATCAAGGCTTGTCGTCATGCTGGTATCCGTGTCATAGTCATTACTGGTGACAACAAGGCAACTGCAGAGGCCATCTGCCGCAGGATTGGGGTCTTCACTGAATACGAATCTACTGAAGGTGAGATACCAAATGGCCTAGTTGATTTAAACCTTTCCACCCCAATTCCTTGTAAACAGGTCCGCATTCACCATCGATAACAACTGGATTAGGCCAAACCATGGTTATGAAAGGCTTAGTGAACTAAAGATGTGACTTGTAATTTCAGTAACTATTAAGAGGAGTCTGATGCAATACTGTGTTGGGAAATACCTTTTGTGTGGCCCATTACAAGGACAAGGAGCAACAGAAAACATTGGGAATTCTTTCCTGCTACCAGTATAACAGCAGTGTCATGTTGTCGAACAAGAGGGGTTATAGATGAACAACTACGTTGGTAGAAATTTGGTTGTCTCATGCCTTGAACTGCTTGATTGCTCAACCCAGTTTCCAGTAGAAACTTTCTCAACCCATAGATGAGTTCACCCGCAGAAATTTCATTCTGGAGGGTCTCTGTGGATCTCAGTGTTCTTCCCATTGTTTTGCCTCTGTTAAAAATATTTCCATTTCTTACAGGGCTGTCCTACTCTGGACGAGAGTTTGACGCACTGTCCCCAGTTGAACAGAGAAATGCCGCGATGAGAGCTCGCCTCTTCTCTCGCGTGGAGCCTGCTCACAAGAGTAAGATTGTGGAATATCTCCAAGGAGAAGGAGAGATCTCAGCTATGGTGAGTGAAGGCCATCTCTTATTAACAAATATCAATAATTAAACACTGTGACAATTGCTATGTTGATAATCAGTCTTATTGCAATTTATGGAGTTAAAAATTAGATGATATTTTAGTATTAGGAAGAGGGTATTTTGGTCATCTTGTAAAAGCAATTTTTTTGTGTAGTAATCATGTAGAGTTACAAGAGAATACATAGAAACAGCAGTGATTGTTTTCTTCTAACACATTCTTTGTTTGTTGATTCCGTCTGATGTTTGTATAGACTGGTGATGGTGTGAATGATGCGCCTGCTCTGAAGAAAGCAGAGATTGGTATTGCCATGGGATCTGGAACTGCTGTAGCTAAGACAGCTTCTGATATCCTTTATAGTTTATATGTACACTTTATGATACTCTGTGTGTGTGTGTGTGGGAGTGTGTGTGTGTGTGTGTGATACTGTGTGTGTGTGTGTGTGGCAGAGAGAGAGAGATGGCCTCTAGATCTAGAACTGTAAATAAGACCACTTCTAAAATCTAATATCTGGAATATATACATTTCATAATACCATCTTTGTTTTCTGTGTCTGTGTTTGTCTGTGTATGTGTGTGTCTGTATGTGCTCAGAGTAACGGAACAAGAAATAGTGTAGTTACCCCTGCAATGACTTTGAATTCACAATATGCAAATCAAGTTTTAGAAATAGTACACAACCGATTAAAACTTTAGAAATCCAGAACAGCCAAGCACTATTACATAGAGAGAATGTTGCCCTTGTTAGTTTATTTGGAAAAAAGTCCTTTACTCTTTAGCACAAATGGTATTGGCTGACGATAACTTCTCTACCATTGTGGCTGCTGTAGAAGAGGGACGTGCCATATACAACAACATGAAGCAGTTCATCCGATACCTCATTTCATCAAACATTGGAGAAGTGGTCAGGTGAGATAACAGACATTACAGTGATATTTCAAAGTAGATGTCAATGTCTTGAAACCATTGTTTGATGTCTTCCTTTTATGTTCCCATAAATGTTTTAATCAGAGAGACAACAACTCTCAAAGTGTTCCTCAGTTTTACAGAAGGTGCAATAGATTAATTGTTAAACTCTGTGTTTACTGAAATTTTCATCGTGTCCATACAACTCAGAAGTTGGCAGCGATAAGAATGAACTCTACCCAACAGAGGTGCACAATAGCGTTGATCGCGATTTCGGGTTGTTACTAAATATAGCTACACGCGCGCGACTTTCGGACAAATAAGCTGAAATTCGGACAAGTTTTGTCGTTGTATGCGCGGCTGCTGTTGCAGCTTGTAGTCTCAGTCATCAATTCATACGAATATGTGTGTCGCTAAATAGCCTTTCTAACACTCGCAGGTTTTATTTTCGTCGTTTATGCTGAAAATGCGGACAAATGTTTATTTATGCATATTAATGAGAGAGAACAGTGACGTCATTTGCGATCAGCGCAATTAATTATATGGAGTATGGTGATGTGTTTCCAGGTGGAAGATCAAACCTATCACAGCATACTGCATGTGAAGTCACATCACACATGTGAAAACACAAGCCAGTATAGATCAAACGTCTTACAATCAAAGACATTCAGAGTTTTATACATTCGCTCTATTCTCAAATGCTGGGCTCTACCAGAGGAAATTTGGAGTTGTGCTAAATTTTATGTCAAGCTAGTTAAAAGAAAATGCTCGACATAGAGACTGATCTGTTTTGTGTGTCCACAGCATCTTTTTAACAGCTGCATTAGGTCTGCCAGAAGCTCTCATTCCAGTCCAGCTCTTGTGGGTCAACTTGGTAACTGATGGTCTTCCGGCAACAGCCCTCGGATTCAATCCTCCAGATTTGGACATCATGGAAAAGCTACCCCGTGGTCCCAGGGAACCGCTCATCAGTGGATGGTTGTTTTTCAGATACATGGCCATTGGAAGTAAGTGATCAAATACTAGAAATCTTTTGGTTCATGGTTACAGGCAGCATGTGTATGTCACTTAAATTGATTTGATATGTTTCCACTGGGTTTGCAACCAGGAATTATCCTTGATGCTTGTGTTGTCTTCACAGAAACTTCACATAGATTGCATCTAATACAGCTCTTACTCTATAATACCTTATGCTAACAATACTATGTTCCTTTCCTTTATTATCCACTTGTTTTCAACTTCCTTCTGTAGTGAGCAGGTAAACCATTAGTCAACTGTGAAATATTGAAGTTGAGAATTTTCAATAGGATGATGATACAGTCACTTGTTCTATGGCAAGATCTTGAGGTTTTTTGTAGACCATGAGATTGTACCAACATATTTTGTTTTAATCTACAGTCTATGTGGGTGCTGCAACTGTTGGTGCTTCAGTTTGGTGGTTCATGGCCTATGAAGGTGGACCCAAACTCTCATACTGGCAGCTGGTAAGTCAGTCAGGGATTTTTATTATTCCAACCCAGCCATCATGGCAAGATGGTTGGGCCCTATTGATTTCAGAATTGAATCAGGACTCTGAGATGTAGAATAGGATTGAAAGGGTGATATTTCAGTAGTTACCCTATTTGATACTATTGGTGGACTGTCATACCTAAGATGTACCATTTTGTCAGCAAGGTAAACCATAGTAGTGGATATTACATCTCTAATGAATCATATCGGTATTCCTAACATCTGTATAAAACACTGACGTCAAAACGTGTCAAAACAGTGCAGCATTTCATGTATCAACTCAATAATCTAAGTATGAAATTATACCCAGACTGACAAAGCTGATATGTTTTCACCATCGTATTGTGTTGGTACATCATTCTTTCATTTTCTATTGCTCTGAAATGCCTAATTCCATATATTATACAAATGAGTGAATTCAAGTGTGGACCAAAATTCATCTCTCTGCAAGGTGTATGTACTCAAAGAAAATGTAGCAAGTCTTTCATAGTGAAGCAATCCCACACATTTCAGGTAGCTTGTCACAATAAGTTGGCAAAAAACAAACTCCCCAGAATAATGTTCTATTCTGATAAGTCTGATATGGCTTGGCTTGAACACAGAGTTCTTTAGCCTTGCTCTCCATAAAAAAATATATTACTTTAAAAATTAAAGAAAAGGAACTAACATTACAACAGCTATCTCTCATAATGTAACTTAAATTTTGCTGTTTATAAAGAATAGTGAAGGTCTTGTTGACAGTTGCATGACATATGGTCGTGTGGTGTTTTATTTTCTGTTTCCTTCAGTCACATCATCTGCAGTGTCCTCTGGAACCGGATAACTTCAAGGGCTTGGACTGTGAAATCTTTGAAGATCCCCATCACATGACAATGGCGCTGTCTGTACTGGTCACCATTGAAATGCTCAATGCCCTGAACAGGTACGCATGCAACTCCTTTGTTTTTCCATTTCAAACTGTAGTATGCAAGGTTTTATGTATATTATTTTGCTTTAGAAGACTATGTGAGGAACTTCATGATGGTACCCCATTTAAGACTATTGTTTCTATGTTGTCAAAGGACAGAGTTAATGCCCCGTGACTTTATTCTTGACGTCTTTGTTGTATTTTGGAGGTTATCATGTAGGTAAGAACTTTTACACCTACCGATAGAGAGGCCAAAAAGGATCCATCTTCAAAGCATCTTCTGGACAGAAAATAGAAAGAAAGTAATGACACGATATCCAATATCTATCATAAATGTTTACTACCGTAATAACTTAATCGCTGCTTTCATAAAATCCTAACATCAGAATATGTAAATTCACAAATTTAGTGGCTCTTTTTGTAAATAGTAAAAAATCTGGTATTTTTTCTTTCCCTAGTTTGAGTGAGAACCAGTCATTAATTGCTATGCCACCATGGTCCAACATCTGGTTGCTGATGGCAATTGCCCTCTCCATGTCACTACACTTTGTCATCCTGTATGTTGACTTCATGTCGGTGAGTACTCTGGGTTTATTCTATCTTGCATACCTAAACTTGCCAATCTTCTACTATTTTAAGTACTGTGGATTTATCCACGCAGCAACCATTGAAACAGACTAATTGTATCTGACAAGGTAGTTCTGGGACAAGGCCCCCCCCCACCGGACATCTGCACAAATTTTTATTCTGCCTTATTACTAACTGTCATGGCCACCAAAGTGTGCACTGCTTGAAAGTGACGGACAAATTTAATCATCCCAGGAGCAGTGTTGCGGTTTCATTGTCTGTGACATTATTCACAGTAGCTTCTTCCTCCTAAAAAATGCCTTGTGCATAGTTGAGTGAGTTCCATTGTGGACCCCAGTTTCCATTGCAGTGTGATGTCAAAAATGCTGAGCTTTTATAGCGACAGTCACATTTCTCTACCGTACTCGTCCGAGTATAAGCCCCTGCTCGTGTATAAGCCCCCCTACTGATTTCAAAGGATTTTTGAAAATGCATTACATCCGTGTATAAGCCCCTACCCTAGTGTAACTCAAATACAGAAAGGTTAGGAGAGTATATTTGGTCATTAACTTGGTAAAATTACTTTTAGATGATAAAGAAACTATTAAAAGATGTTAAAACAACGGGAAACTGGATTTCCCTTGACAGCGTCGTAAGGAAAATGACACGTTTTTCCAGTACTTTCTTGAATCTTTGACCCTGCTCACCCCCGTTGCCTAAATGGAATAGTCTCACTCACGTCCGCCATTGTTTATTTTCATTCACGACCACGATATTTTCATCCTCTAAACATGCAGTTTCATTTGTTTGAAGCAATTATCCTTTCATTTGTGAAGACTTTTTCCTAGTGACTATTACAATTTTCACTGCTATGTTGTTGTTTTCACAAGATGTAGACAGTTTGATACTGGAATATTGAGTTGCCTTTCCGTGTAGGCAATGCATGCCAGTTCACATTACTGTTGATCAGCAGCATACATGACGTCTTTGTTTCAAGTTTGGGGATTTTCTCGATGCTGAAATTTCACCAAATTGTCACTTCTGTATTCAGAGATTTTGTAATCACTTTCTTTGGATGTGTAAGTCGATGTTGAAAGCGATAGAAAGATCGAGTGGTGTTGAAAAAATCGTGCATAAACTTAGCATAAATTAAGCGTCCATGGCGGATAACATGGGGTTGCTCGAGTATGAGCCCCTCCCCTAGTTCTACAGCCGTTAAGTGTTGCCGAACACCCGGACGAGTACGGTAATTTTGGCAAGTCCTCTTTTAGGTAGTTCAGGCCTCAAAAATTTAAGACTTAAACTTTTGCTCAAACATTCCTCAAGCAAACATTCAACCCTTCTCTTTCAAAATCAAGAATAAAAATGGGGGTGGGGGGGGGGGGGGGGGGGGTTGGTCACTGTGCAAAATATAGTGCTAGAGAAACAAATTACCCAATATTTACGGATAGTTGAAATTCAATATGGTCACTATGCTTGTTGGGACAATAACATTCATGATTTTCACAAAATTAAGGTTGTGAAAACTTTATTGACTTCATAAGCTTCAAAATGATCCCCAACAAGTGGTTGGCCAAAAAGTGGATAAAATCCATGCCAATATTCGGACTCATCTTGTACCTGAATAATATGCCTGTAAAAGACACTTGTAGTCCGTACCAATCAACATACATGAAATAAAATAAACTTGAAGAATGTATCTGTTGAAATTTGCAATGTTTTACTTATATGACAGAAAAAGCATTGCCTGTTGACAAACTGGTAAAACAATTTTCAAAATGTAAGATGAAATATAGGTAGGTGCTAATTTGTGCTGATAACCATGATAAGATTCCCCGTCTCAGACTCAGACTCAGATGCGGTATTTTGATCAATTCAGCCTTGAAAATGTTTGTTCCATTCCAATGCAGTAGATCTTACATGTATTTTTCTATTTCTATCATAAAAAGTTGGTGTTCCAGATCACGCCACTCAACCTTGCAGAATGGATGGCTGTCATCAAGATATCCTTACCGGTCATTCTACTGGATGAGACGCTCAAGTTTGTCGCTCGTCGTATTGCAGATGGTAAACATCCTTTAGCCGATTTTTATTGGATAATAGCCATCATGATTCCAAGCGTAGCTGTATTGATTTACTTTCCATACTAGTGTCTTTTTATTTTCTCTGTGGCCTTTTATAATTTAACTGTGGTAGTCATATCTTTTGCCAGTAGCAGTGTCAAAGTAGTGACCTTCACTGCCTGAGAAAAAAAAATTACTGATTTTTCATCATCTGTTTTCTGTTCAATAACTTCAAGAAAAGTAATCTTGAATCTAACACTAACTCAAAACTTGCTCATTGTCAAAATAATTTATGATCTGTCTATTGGCCGAACCAACCCAATGAATTAAAATGGCATCCTCTATTAGTTAGTCTCTATGCAGTTTTAAACTCTCTTTATATAAAAAAAAATACAAATATAAAAATATTTCTTTATTTTGGAAAAAAAACGCCAGATTTGTCAATTCAAATGAACTGGACCAGAGAAATGAATTAATTTAAATTAGTGTGATAGGTCTGAGATACCACATTGAAAAAGAAAGTAAATTTCAAAATTAATTGTTTGTGGTGAGTTTTGCAACAACATTGCGCTTACAAAAAACCCAAAACTTTGATCAAGGGGTTCCAAAGGAACTTTTGAAAAAAACTTTTGATGATAAAAAGATTCAGTCTGCAAAACCTGACATTTGGTAGCAAGTGTCATACTAGTGCAATTTTATGGACTGTTTTTAACTTTTCAAGGGCATGGCTGACAGGTCACCATGTACGTTTCATTTCATTTTGGGGGAAGTTGGCCAACACAAAATGTATCTTTTATTATTGTTATATTTGGAACTTTGTAAAGTTGTACTGACCCATGAGGTTATATTTCTTCTAGTTGATAAATATTATTGAAAAAAAAACCTGTAAAGAAGTTTAGGAGATCTTTTCTGAGCTTTTGTAAAGTAATGACTCCAGAGATGAAAGCCCAATGTAAACATGGCAACTTAACATATTGCCAACACTTTCCACTGCAAGCGGCATGTATTGTGTTGTATGTTCCACTGAGATCACGGCAATTTATTTTTTTATTTTCATATCACTCAGATCATAGAAAAACAGTTCACTGCATTTATTTTTCATTGTTGTTTTCACTTTGTGTTGTATGTTTGTAATCCACAATGAAAAAATTGATTCCCGGATAAAACAAAATTTTAAAAAGGCTAAAAATTGTGAGGGTGCATGGGTTGGGAGCTCTTTACAGTGCCTTTTCCCTTGTCAACTTTGATAAGACATATCACAACATCACCTTCTAAAAATTTCTTCACAGAAACTAATTTTTTTGGTAAAATTCACACCTTTTTCTTATTTTACCCCTCCTCCATTTTTAATTATCAAACAAGGCAATATGTTGGTTGTGCATGCCGGATTGATCAAATCTTTTATAAATATTAAAATGTAAAATACTATCAACTAAGCAATCACAAAAGAATAAGAAACAGATCTTTATTACAATCTCTTCTAATTGTCTTATAGATGTGTGTAGATAGTAGTGATGTTGTAATTTCTTTATGTTCCCATCATGCACCTGAGGGTTTGATACGGGCATGCTCATTGGAATAATACATAGTCTGAGCATGTGCAACCTGACAGCTGCATGCTGGGAATTTGTGACTTCTGTAGTTTGTAGAACCTACTGGTAGCTTTCAATTTACAATGTGACAACAAAAGACACTCACTGTTTCTTTTTACAACCCCTGTATTTCCAAACTTTGAAGAAAGTGTAAATAAAAATTCGGGATGGGAACTGCTCATCCGTTGCTTTCTCACCTAACCATATGCTCTCTGTGTTGGCTGTGTTTATGCTTATTCAATCACATGCATCCATGGCTTTGTCTCTGATATCAGAAGTCATTTTCAAAGCATGTCAACATTAACAGATTTATGAACATTTTTGCAGACCACTCACCGTCATGGGATGTGGTTTTCCCTTTGACCCTTGACCCCCCCATGACCCAGTCGTACACCCTACCCTGTGTCACATCGCAAGCGACTCTTCCCCTCATGGACTCCAGGGTCTGTGGGTTCCTGTTTTGTTGCCAGTGTGTGCTTTCAGCTTGAGATGTATGATCTTTTTATACTTTGTTTGGCAGTAGTTGTTGACAAAATTGCCAAGTACAAACAGTATAACTCTGGTTATTCATAATTGTAGGTAGATAAAAAACTTTTTGATGTGTGTCAAACTAACAGCATGTATGATAATCCTGGGTAATTTTTCTCATAACAATAACAACTAGAAGTAACCCTGTGCTCATGGGAGCGGGATATTAAATGTTCTTACCCATCATTGTCTATTGTTGTCACAATGTTTAGCCAATCCAGATCTCTGACAACGACCAATAAAAGCATCAGTACGCTCTCAGCATTCTTGAGACTTCACTGACAGACAAGATGATGACTGATGTCGTTGCCCATTGGTGTTGTCAAATCTGTTAGCACATGTCACCATTGTGTGGTACACTTCCAAGGCAGTTTGGTACTTAATGTCAAAGCATGCTGTTTATTTTTGTTGTCATTCGATTCATACCAGCCTGATCCTGTGCTACAGTTTAGTTCCGCCATGTTTATCAGCTCGGCCAATCCTGTTTGATGCTACAGAGCTGAAACCGCATAGAAGGATCATTTAACAACTGCTGTACCTCAAGACAGTGAATTCAGTGTCTCTTTACAAATAACTGAATAACACACTGGGGGTTAAAAGTGACTGAAACAATGTATATTGCAAAATGAATTGTATAACAAAACTGTAGCACAGGGGGTAACAGACCTAAACATCATTCAAGCACTTCTGCACATTTTGCTCACCAAGGTCATAGGTCATGCTGCATTTGCATATGAAAGTTTCAGCCATGGTCAACGGGAGATACATACACAAATGCAGTATTCTTTGCAAAACGACATCTTCAAATTCTAATTTTCCCGGAATGCCCAAAGTCTGAGTTAATGCCCAATAAATTGGCTAAATCCATGTGCAGTCTATTCCCTTACTGAAGTGAAAAAGGTTTGTAAGAAAGCATATAAAATTTAACAGTACCGTGATTAGGTTGGCCAGTTTAAACGATCAGACATGATCTCAGCAGTCTCATCAGCATAAAATATGACAAAGACAAGCTTTGATTGCAAGAACAGAATGACCTGTATTTCATTGTTGTAAGAATCGTGTCAAATATACCAAGGTTTGTATATTGTGAAATATTTTTCTTTAATTTTTCATAACTCTTTCACAGCTTACCAGTTCTGTCTAATATACTTTGCACTTGTGGTTTCTTAATTTCATCTTTAATTTCTCAGATACTTTCTTCTTTGTGTTCTTTCAAATCTCAGATGGACTTTTTTCTTTCCATTCTTCTCTTATCTAATCTCGTCTGTGTATTTTACATATTTTTGAGTTCTTTGCATCACTCTGTGTGCTGTCACACTTCTTTTGTTTTATACTTCTTTGTAACATGGCTGTTTCTCTGTAAGTAAAAAACCTCTCTTCACTTCTATCAACTTTCTTCCATTAATTTTCATTTATTTTTCAAATAAAGAAACACACTGACTTCCTTCTAAGACTCAGACCTTGAGCTGCTAGAAAATGCAAAATTTAAAAATTAACTGTGGAAAGACATCCCTACCCCCAGTCATTTATGATTGCCCATTATGGCTTATAAATGATACTTACATTGTGATAATTTTTGCATATTTCCATATCAAAAACATAAGACACCGTTCAAAATTTTAACAACTATTACTTTACAGCTGCAGCTCACGGTACTGACTCCCAACACGCGTTCTTTTTCTTCATGAATTATAATTTCCTAGGGATTTTTGGTGTTATTTTTCACTTTTGGTGTAACCCTTTCTCATTTTTTTATTTTTTTTGAACTCCATTGGTTTTGTGTTGTAACTCAGAATTGTATGGTTTTTTTTCTCTCTTTCTTTTTTTTTCTTGTGCTTTCCTTGTGTGTTATATCATCAGTGCCAAGTCCAATCTCGGATAAGAAGTATAAATAAGACTGGTCTGTTAGGCTGAAGAGATGTGATTTGGATTCAACAATAGATGATGTGTGTCAATACGAATGGACCATGGATGGAGAACAGTAAATTGTGGTGTAGGAACGAGTACTGTAGTTCATGAAAACAACAAATACAGGAACTAAGTGTAAATAATGTTTTAAAAAAATGGAGACAGAATGACACATCTTTTAAAGATTTCTTTACTACAATGCAAACTTTCAGCAATAAAGAAAAATTCTACTTACCTGTTTGGATTGTGGTTCCAAATTTCAGCAGCTCTTTTACACAGCTGGTCTTCGGACTAAATGCATGATGGGAAAGAAATCCTTGAAAGTCTGTGACCTCTAACCTTGAAACCAACAATACAATACTGAGAGTAGCAATAGTAGATTATTGAATTATCATTTGTTTGGTTTCTCTAATTTTATTTTCAAGAAAGGAAAGAAGAGGTTTTGTCCTATTTATTATGTGTTGTACCATTTTGAGATGCATTTTACAGGTTATTTTGTTTTCTTTGTTTTTGTTATTTTGTTTTGTTATGTTTTTCATTGTTCCATCTCACAGCTACTTAGTGCCATAATGTTACTTAATGTAGTAATTGACTCCCTTGAATGTGATGTTTGCTAATGGTAATCTTAGAAACAAAATGTTTGGGCCAGTGAGAAGGTCAAAGACAAGATGAAATGCTTTGCGGAATTGCACTACGTAACCAGTGTCTGTAGTCACTTCACATCATATTTCAGCACCCATGATTTGATTTCCAACAATAATTCCTTGGCAGATTATAATCAGTTCATTCCTGGTGTAAGTAAACAATTATGAAGGGGAAAATCATGCATAAAATCTCAAATTGCAATGCGAAATACTACCTTTTCAAAGGCACTAGTCATGTGTAGAGGCGGCCAGTTTAATGCACCAAATCCTATTCTGTTGACTTCTTTTTTTCTCGAGCTGAAATATTCTTGTGTACGTTTAGGGCTTTTGCCTTATGGAGGCAGCCATTTTTTCTCTCTAGTGTGCAGATCATGGATTTTCACTCGTACTGAAATAATCTACTCCAAGTATAAGAGTATGGCAATCAGCTCATGTCAATCGGGGACATAAATGATTTCCACCACAGACTGTTCTGGAACAATGTCTGTGTCCCTTCATGTAGCCAGACTATCAAAACCCAAGTCTGCAGAGCCAACAGCAAAATCACAGCTCACAAAAACTCATAAACTCATCAGTGAAGAGAGACACCACAAAGTATGCCCTGATAGTGTCCAAGCCCAAATACCATAGGCTGGCAGTTTCATGATGTTTTGGACGGATTCATTACCAAAGTCTGAGTCTGAAAATAACATCAAAGGATTCACAAAGACACAGAATTGACAGGAATCTGAATCTGAAAATAGCAGTCAATCAAGCAAACTTTTGACTTAGATTTTTACTTTTCCACTGCCCCCAACATTAGAGTTGCGTCCATAGAAAGGCTTTAACTTAGGAGAAAAAAAGAGGAAACCCCCTCCCCAACTTGAAATGGTGCCATGGAACAATCCAGTTTACTTTTGTTTCCACTCATACACCACTACAACACACAAAAGTGGATGGCAGGGTAATCCTATAACACAGCTGTGTTCTTTTGTATCATAAACTGTACAGCAAACAAGAAAGATATCACCTTGTGTAAATGACATAGTCCATTCCTTTTACATTCATGCCTGGTAATTTTACCTGAAAATAGTAAGTTAGAGATAAAATCGCAAAAAAATTTTAAAAATAGGAAAATTGAATTGATTTTGCTGGGATTGTTTTAGGTGTAAATGATGACTTTTCCATCAGTATTATTATTATACATATGTGTTGTATAGTGTCTCTATTGAAACCGAATTTTTGTAGGAATTTTTAAATGATTACAAATTTGCTTATGCGGATAGTCTTTCACCAAAGTTGTGTCAGGTATGGTAGGTGTAGGTACCATAGGTGTTTTTTTAAATGTAGTTTTCTTCCCTTCTGTAGACGCCAAAGAAAAAAATTCGGGTTACCTATCGTTGGTTTTGTAAATTCCAGAGTCAGTGCGAGACACATTTGACCAGTAGATCACTCGAGCTTGCTTTTACTTCCTCGATATGTAAGATCGTATGGAAGTGAACTTGACCCAAGTTCAGCAACAGAGAAAACTTGCGGCTCAAAAACCCAAACCTTTCATGAGTTTCTACAACAAAAAAGGCATCCTTGAATTTTTTTTACATTTCCCTCAATCATAGCAAATCTTGTTCAACCAGAGTTGTACAGGAGCTAAGCTTTATACATGATCTTGGAGAAAGTGCTGTCTTGAATTCAATTTTCACAATGTACAATTTCAAGTTATTTCACACTTTTTTACAATCTTAAATTAACTGGAAAAATCACTCTTCGATGTTATTTTTTCTAAATATTTTAAATTATTTGTATTTTGATGATGCCTGTAGTTTTATGGAGTAGCTGGCGTGTGTAAATTATTAATGAAGTAGGGTTGTTTGACAATTTGTTATTTTAGTGTAGTGCAAGGGCAGGTTAAAAATTTGTTTTCTTCCCAAAACCTAGATTGTAATCATCGACCTGGTTGAAATATTAAAAATTTCTAGAAATTTTTGCACAATTTTTGTGCAATCGAGTTTGCTGGAATGCTGTTTATTTTTATATTGTAGGCCAGTAGGGAAAAAAAACAATCGTTACCTCAGTGTGTACCAACTTATGACCTGATCTCATTGGTTGTCTTGTAGAGCTACAGGTACAACTGACCAATAACAGACCAGCTTCTAAGCAGGTACACGAGTGTTCTAGCAAAGTCTTCGAATTTTCAAATCCATATTTGACTTTCAACTCAATATAAAGAACAAGTTTCACTCTCAATGTTTCCATTTATAAAAAGTTTAAACTATGACTGACTCCAGTAATGCCCCACTCTCTGCAATAAATGTTTTGGAACAAAAGTTAATTATGTAGGCTGCCACAGAAAACCTGCCACTTGAACCTGAGTTCTTGAATGTTAGCATATACCGGCAATCACTATGCAATATTCCATAAGCCTTATATGTTGTTTCGACTACAACACTCCACCATATCTTTTATTGGTTGGTACCACAACTTGCTTTCCAACACGAGTTTTGTTCGATTTGCGTGTTTGATATGATCTTTGTCTGTAATTGATGCATCAGAACGTGTTGATTTTTTTTTCTCTGTTGTAGAATAAAATTTCTCCTTTGTACATGTTTCGAGTATGAGTGTATCTATAGTTTGTGTTTGAAGCCATGGTCGAACGACTTGGACACAGGGCATATTAATATGCAAATATTCTCATTAATATTCATTAGTCGCTGTCATACTTAAGGCACGCTGCCTGGCACCACAACCGTCCTTCCATATTAAACTGCAATACTACCTTACGGGTCTGCAGTGCTACAGTGCTACTGTAGAAGGTTTCCATTTTGAAGTCGGACCTATGAACAGGTAAATTGAGATAAAAAAGGTTAAAAGTGCAGTTTTCTGGTTTCTCATTACACCCGGGCCTCTCAACATAAGGTTGAGACCATCTACACCTCCCCTCGCCAAGAAGAACGTGATTATGGTGTTTTTGTGTGTAAGGGTTATATTCGTACGAAAATGAAAATTAAGTACGAACCATAACTTTTCCTAGATCCTAAATCTTAGTATTCTTAACAATCTCAAGAAATATTTTTCGAGTAACGATCCCAAAGTATCGTGAAAAAGTTGTGTTGGTGTACACCAAAAGTGTACAGCCCAGCGGGGAACGCTGGGATGGCTGAGAATCAATGCCCGCTTCATTAACCGTTTTCCTGCCAAGTTCATATTTCACCATCCGGTCAAGAGGGTTAAACTAGTGAAGCACAATATGCCCCTTTCGGTGCATTTTAACAAAAAATTGAACAATTGAAGGCCCCCGAAATCACAGATAATGTAAACGCTCGGGTTAAATTTCTGGATTTCATTGACAGGTTCAGAATAAAACTAGTGTTCCATTTCAAAAACTAAGATCATGAAAAGAAAAGCACCGCCTATTCGCAGGAAAAATGGGAAACGTCCAGCTGTCCTCTCCCCTACTATGGAGATGAGCAGTTATTTAAATTTTCTTTCTGCCGATGGGTGCGCTGTCTACTTGTATGTTAGCAGTGAGAGATCGAAGGAGGTGCTGGGTACCAAACAAGACCAGCAGTACGATCAAACAAAACAAAACAAAAAATGTTTGTAATGTTGTACGAGACGATAAAACACAAATATCTTCTTACTTCAGATAAAAAGGATGGCAAAAGAAGGTTGAATTATTTTCCGTTGGTTGCCGATGAAAATTTCCGAGCTTCAATGAATCTCCTGCGCGTTTTGAATCAAAGAAATTCCTACGAGGCCCGTGACTCATCAGTTTTCGTGGAAGAAGGTGTCCAGCCAGCCGTTATTTGTGATATCTGTATCAATCAGTATCTGTTTTAAACTATGCCAGAAAGTTTAAGCCTTAAATCTTACTCACAGAGAGTACACAGATGTTATTTTTAGTACAAAAATGTATGCAAACGATGATAGCGTCCGTCGGTCTGGTGTACGGTATAGCAAAGTTGACACCTACACAGGCGACCCTGAGCTTTGTGCAGGTCATGGTTTCCACTTGCTGCGGTTCCGTAGCCCTACCACTCCCTGGCTGGCTGTTGTGGGAGTGGTAGGGCTACGGAACTGCAGCAAGGTTCCCACTTGATTTGAGGAAATTATTGGTAATTCTTGCGCTTGGCTTTATGGTCAAACGTGGGAAAGTCCTTGAATATATTAAACCGTGCAGTTAAAATTTGAAGACATGATGAAAGTCAAATCGAATAGAGGCGACTTTCGGCCGACAAGACAGCAGCGTAAATGACATGCGACACATTTATTGTGGAAAATCCATGCCAAATCCAAATACAACCCGCCGGACTAGCATGCAACTGACTGCCTGGATGGCACGAAGTCTCCTTTTCTAAAGCAAATATAGAGCATAAAATTAAATCAAATTAAAATCACAGCAATTGGACAGCAAACCTTAAGAGCTAGAGACTGTTTAATGACACCTTCTTAAAAATGAGAAAGAGGCAAAAGTAAGAAATTCTTCATTTTGCGTCCAATCAAAATTCAATGAAAGAAGAAAAAATTAACAGACAAAATAAATTTTCCGTTGTTTGGCAGTTTTCTCATACAATCTCCACACACCTGAAGCTATCTGCTTCGAGAGAATGCCGTTTTACTTCACCACATGGTTTAAAATGGTTCTTAATCATGGCTAATGTTAGGACGCTTTTGACGTAATGTATTGGCATGTTCGGCGACGCCAACGATGGAAAAAAATGCGAAAAATGTTTATTTTACCAAGGAAAAACCCCGATACCTCTGCGCGCGTTGATGCGACCAAAAGAAACAATTTACAAAAAAATTGGCCTCATAATATATCTCAGAATATTTCAGAACAAAATGAACTGACCACGTCAGCTTAATGGGTAAAGAGAGAGAAACAGACAATGTTACTTCAAACCTGTGAGCGGTATTTAGCTTGACAATAAAATTTATCACCAGGAAATGGTTTTGGACTTTTAAATTTTTTGTATTTTTTTTACAATATTCAAATAAAAATTCATGAGAACTGAAGATACCGTACAATCCCTCCGGTCACTATCAGATCACCTGACGGAACAGACAGTATTCTAAGGGGGTTAAAACAACTCTTGCTTTAAAAACACATTTTCGAGGAGTGCTTTGGAGCTAGCACACAACACAAAATGACCATATAATTTGGTATATATAAAAAATGTGTTTCCCGGTAGTACCTTTGGAAATAAATGCCATCTACAAAGCCTAGAATTTATTCCTTCTTTTTTTATTTCTCTTTTGACCGAAAGAAAATGTAAGGAGCAGTACGATTTTGAACCTATGCTAATCGTTGTGCATGGCCATAACCCATATATTTTAAGGAAAAAAGTTCACGGTCATTTTACTGCAAATAATTTAAGCTCTTTACGACCTACAACTGGTAATGCATAATTAATTTGTCTATTTATAGCAGCAACATCACCGAACACACCTTCCTTGGAAGGATTCCTCCTGCCATGCGCTGGTATTAACAGGTGTCCCTAGTGTAAACTCACTAGATAGCATATGTAACCTCCACAAATGTAATAATCTCCACAAATGTAATATCAACCACAATTGTAATAAAATCAACCACAAATGTAATAAAATAGTCAACCATTAATGTAACAACCCGCAACCACAAATGTAATAAACAAATTAACCATAAATGTAATAAAATTCAACCATAAATGTAATAAACTTGAACTGGCATATGTGATCATTTGTTTATCAATGCCATGAGCAATTAATAACTTTAATAAGACTAGTATAATGTTATTGCATACTTTCCTGAAACTAGGTTTCCTTTCCCAAACACAGAATAGAATACTTTGAGAACGCTATCAAAAACGGCGAGGTACTGATCAAACCGTTAGATGATGGAAGTGGAACAGCAGTTCTAGACACTGATAATTACATAATAAGGAAGCGTCAAAATAACTCGGGACGTCAACCAGTGATACCACACAAAGTTTATGACAGATGACTCACAACAAATAACAGAGAAAAAACTATAAAACCTTATAACAGAAACTTACGAATAAAAACATGTTGACGAGAACATATATTTCAATCTTGTAAAAACAATACGAACACTACCTTGAACACAGTAGAACAAAATCAGACATCCTGGCATCCCTAGTGAAGGAACAAACTTCAAGTGGGACAACATTGGAATACAGACAATCTATCGATTATTCACACAATTTATCCACTGAAGACGAATTTGAGGCGATCGATTAAGAAAGTACGGCAATTTTCGAAAAAAAACGGCGTTAAAGGATCGTAGTGTTATACAGTCTTCCCCACTCTGGAGTAGAGACTGACTGCACTGACGTTCAGATTACAGCTGTGTCTAGCCATGGCCAATCAGTTCTGTACACAAAACAGGGAAACGTAAAATACACTTTCAAATATGCAAAACACACTAAACACAAACAATTAAGAAATGAATAATGTGTGAAGTTGCTTTCCTTATTATATAGATCAATATTTAGGGGCTAATTCCTCGATTGCAACGACAAAATAGATTTATTACATTTATGGTTGATAAGTATTACATTTGTGGGTGTTTTTTTATTACATTTATGGTTACCATTTATTACATTTGTGGTTGGTGTTTTTATTACATTTATGGTTGAATTTTGTTACATTTATGGGCGATATTACATTTATGGGTGCATTTTATTACAATTGTGGTTGATATTACATTTGTGGAGATTATTACATTTGTGGAGGTTACAGCATACACTGTTCGGTCCGCACGGCTTGGTGAGGTCGGCCCAGCATAGTCTTCCTATGGAGAGGGTCCCTACCCGGGGAAGCACGAATTTGACTAGCATAGTCCGGACAACGGAGACACGTGATCTTGGCATACAATAAGTACAGTCATTGATGTTCTGACAATGCCCGTCCAAGTCATAAGTTCACCGCAGAGATCATAATAAATGTACAAATAGTAAATGTACAAATTTACAAGTCCAGAATATAGGCCTGGTTCTATGTCAAGAACATATTTCAGCTAACTTATAGGACTTTACTCGGTATTATCCTCAAAATTTTGCACATTTAATGAATCAGTGATGTTAATGTAGATGACTTCCTCCAATGTCGACCATTACATGAATTAATGTCAACTTTCTGATCGATATATTGAGTAATTCTGACAGATAACACTTTCACGAGGCAAGGGGTCTAGCGATTGGGCATCTTACGATTTTTGGTACATAAGGTAAGAACAGATGAGAGTAGATGGTTCGTATTCTATGACGGACGCAGAATTACAAATAAACTTATTACACTAATGTAAGTATCGTGCTCACTTCATATGCGCTGTGTGAAAAATGTAGAAAGCTAACGAAAATGCAACTGAGATGAATCAATAGCTTGATAGATTAAGGTAAATTCTAAAAAGAATGGTGCCAATGCTGTAGAGATGTGGAAAATTGACATGCCAGAAAACTAAAACAAATTGACGGTGAGGAAAGGAAAATGACAAACGTTTAGCCTACTGATGTGTAACATGGGAACTAGAAAATTGCACTTGCCAACGAAAAGGCTGCAATGGTACAAATGACAGTAACATTTGAAGAATGGTATAATATGGTTTTGAATAAAACAAAACAAAACAAATGATTGGGTGTGAAGGATCTCATAACCGCCACAAATTTGCGCATTCGGTATTCTCTTGTGGTGCATCATAGAGAGTCGAGACTTTCTCGACTGTCTATGGGTGAATAGTGAAATCATTAGAGATTTTGTCTTGGCCACGTACGTATCTCTTAATCGCAGCGAACTCGCAAGGAACCGAAGTATAATTTGTTTAGCGGGAAGGTTTGCAGCTGAATATCAAAGTGCAGGATCACCAAGATATTAGTGGACTCACGCTTGAAAGTAAGATATGCAAAAATTAGCCACAGGTGGCGCTACGCATCACCCTTACCTACTATACAAAAGCATTTGATGAATTTGGTGGCACAGTAGTTTCATTTTCTCCCCCAAATTCATTGAACACAACAGTCAGCGTGAGTCGGGGACAGATAGTCGGACTCTCAAATTTCTACAGTTCTTTTTTAATCTGCCACTTGTGAGGGCTCATTTTAAAGCTCTTGGAGAAAGAAAAAAATTTCACCGGCTTAGTTTTTCAAAAGTCCAAAATTTTATTTTTCTTCCATAGAGTTAACACAGGAATGGCGGCCATTTTGAATTTCAAATATCGCAAAATGTTGGGTAATTTGTTTCGCTAGTTCCAAACATTGCACGGTGACCCCTGATTTTTATTGTTGATTTGGTAAGAGAATGGTTGACAGTTTCATTCAGGAAAGTTCGAGCAAAAGTTTAAGTCTTTCACTTTCAAGGCACAAGCTACCTTAATTCCAGAGTAGGCTTATTGAATTGGTCCTATTGGGATACCACTGTCAAAAATGTTTGCCTTCACAATTTTTTTAAGTCATACCAGCTATTCATTCCGTATCTAAGAAATTCTCAACATTTATCGTGTATTTGTCCCGTCAGTCTTTGACAAATTATTGACACAGACCAATTCTCTAGCATTGCTATTGTATATCACACAAGTGCACAATGTTTTTTACTTTATTAGTCCTCATTACTACTAAATATCTATCTTGGTTTGCCTTAATAATATAGTGGCCCTGAGTAGATAGGGCAGCCTGCAGTGGTCTCACAGGTTGACTGTGATTGGTCCATTTCTTTCTTCCCATAGTATGTAAATTTGTTGTGCAGAGGTGTATCATTACATACACTCACACACTATAACTGTATCTGCCAACATGCTGTAAGTCATGTCAGCCCTATACCAAATTGGCTATGCAGAACTAAAAGCTTCCAGAATATTCTGGGCATTGGGGCGCAATCCTAAACTGAACTCTAAAATTGAGTTGGGTTATCAGCATACATTCAAGCAAACTTTGCACTTGGTAATGTACTTTTGCTTTGCCTCGCACCACTTTTCTTGCATCCATCATGGTACAGGAAGGGCGACATTGTGTAAATATTGGGCAATTTGTTTCTCCAGTACCAAAATTCACATCGTGACCTAATGTTTATTCTTGATATTGAAAGAGAATGGATTAAGGTGGTTGGAAAGGCTAGAGCGTCAGTTATAAATTTCAACAAAACTATTGAAATATAAAAGTAGTCAACATTCTCTGTGGAATAAAAAACTAGTCATTTGGGCACAAAGGCATTGCAGAGTTATAGCCTGTTGAAACTTCTGAAAAACTGACCAAATAAGAAGAAGTTGGGGAGTCCTTAGTGTATTAACTATGGTAGAGGTCCCCTAGCTTTTAATAAAATGTTTGAAAAGGGAAAGTCATTATTTGCTGTTTTTCAGGAAAGTTTGACAAGGCGGTGCTGGCATTCAGAGTGAGTGACTGCTATTGTAAATGCATTTTAGATTCTTTGAGTGTCAAAGAGGTGTCAAAAGTGAGATTAAGCAAAAGACTGCTCTATGACTTCAAAAGAGGGGTGCAAATATGGCTTGTTTTCTACATTTTTGACAGAATAAGTTTTCCTACATAATTGTATACCAAATTAATCCAACTTTGAAATGAGATATGGACATGGAATTTTTACAGCCTATTAACAAGGTTACAGATAAGATTTGTACGGCACAATTTTCCTGTATTTGAAGTACTTTTTGAAAAATCACATTTTGAAATTTGAAAGAATTTTAATAATTTTTTGATATATAAACCCATGTAAAATCATAAAAACAAATTTTATTTACAAATCCTGCCGTACAAATCTTACAATAAATAGTGTCAACATATTTATAACTAATTTGGTAATATTAATACTATCCAATTATTATTAAATTCAAATATGTAAAAAAATATATGAAAAATTAAATTTTAATATTTACTGGTGTCATATTTCAAAATCATGGCTGCAAATATACAATTTTTATTTTCTTTGGAGAATATATTAACTAAGGGAGTTATCCTGAAAATTTGAACGAAATATCTTGATTCTAACACTTGAAACTTGACATTAACTCTGAGAAAAGAATTGGTGCAAAATAGCCTTTCCAACCACCTTAAGTTTGCTTGATCAAAGTTTGCGCAAAAGTTTAGTCTCTCATTCGAGGCAACTACTTTATCACTGAACTCTGCTACATGCACACTGTAAGACCACAGACATTGACACAGTTGTAGAATAACCATACAAATGGATTTATTCAGTGAATTAATAACACTATTCACCTTAATTTTTCCATGTTATCCAAGACAGTTGAACACAAAGTTACAAAAGTAATCTACACAGAAACCAATGGTAAATAGTCAGCATGACTGCCTCTCATTTTTTCCTTTTTAACTTCAGACAAAAAAATATGAATTCATGAAAATTCTATCAGTTTTCTTCAAATATCCTTAAACAATTCCCGGACCAGCACATCAGTGGGTCATATCTTGCGGACAAAAAACAGTGACCAGAGAAAGACTCTGTCACCCTTTTGTACTTGTACATACATACATGGCAAGGATTTTGCGTCCTGTAAAAATGGATGAATTTCAGAAAAATACTACGATTTCACTACACATAAAAAAAATCCATTTTAATGTGTGGTTAAACATGGGAAATTACCGCTAAAAAATCCTACATTCACCTCACTTGCGAGTTGCAATCATTCAACATCCTTGAAAATATTCTCAGACTGAAAACATTAGATACAGGTTTGTAAAATATTTTTAGAGGGTTCTCAATGCTTATTTGAACTTTTGCGCCATGCAGGCAAAGGTTTTGCTTCAAGCAGCAAAAAAGTATCAGAGATTTTGTTCAATCATTAGGGTTTGCAATTCAAAATAGGACAAGGACACAAAATCCTGCTCTGAGAGAATTCTCTTTCCTTCCTGATATTTTTTTAAATAACTAATCTGAGGATTGTAGTAGAAATGCCTTAACTAAGGTACATATAATTTAATAGTGGGATGGAAAAATCAGTTTAAAAAAATACAGGGGCCTTTAAGTGTATCTACTTGTACCTGTTATGGTACTTTTCTGCCAATATGCAGATTACAACTCAGGAGTCAAGATCTTGTCCAAAAATAGCAGTATGATTGTGCCAATTACAGAGCTTACAAAGGTTTGAATCAGACTTTTCATTCTCTGGTCTCCGCCAGACATCTGAAAAATACCGCCTCATTAAACTCCTTGTTTGCTCATATACCCTTTTAGACAGGTCTTTTTTACACCTGGAAAAGTTGTTGCGCCAAATGTTATTAATTAATCAGTCTTAAAAAGACACTAATTCTGTCATACAGCAAAGATTACAGCATGGTGTGTTTTTCCAATACAAAGGGATCTTTTGTGTAAATACAGTGACGGCAGACTCAAAATACAATATCTTTAATAATTTAGAGCTCTTCATCTTCGTCAGGAAGGGCTGTGTCTTGCGCTTCCTGTATGCGAGAGAAAGAATGAAATAACAAGGTTAAAACATTGAATTATTTTGCACCATCAGTGGTTCAAGTGACAGTGAATCTACATAGTTGATTCCACAACCTGTAAAAGTGATGTAACACAATACTGGTGATGAAATCAGGGCTACACAACCTACTGAGGTCTTGACCTCTCAACTTTGATCCCATGTCTACAAACATTCCACATGGTGGTGTACTGGTGTGAAACTATTGCATCATGGCAGTGTGCATTAAAGATAATATGTGAAAGTTTGCCTAAATTTGGCATTTTCCTTCTTTGCATACTGTGAAGTGATTTGTTTGATATCCTTACAGATAGTTATTCTTGAGTGAACAGACACTGGTGCTATCTGCTGACTAAAATATTCTTCCCTACCAACTTAAGAACTTTTACTCCTAAGGCCTTGCTCTCTACATGGATTAGCATGACAATATTTGTAGAGAATGTAGTTTCCTGCTAGAAATTGTGTTTCACGTTTTTCGTAATACTAATGTGTAGTGTACGTGTACTTGGTAATCCTCCGTACAAACTACTTCACATATGTATGCTACCAGAATAACACGCCCTCTTGTTTGAAACCACAAATACTGACACACATTTGATCCTATGTGCAATAAATGAAAACTTCACTTTGCAGGGCTTTGAATGGTAAAAGACATGAGTACTCACTTTAAGATCATGTTCATATTTCGCTGCCAATTGGGGATCCATGGGAACTTCTGGAGGAGCCAGCGCTGGCATAGCAACAAACTCCAGGTTTGGTTCTCCACTTAGTTTCCTTGCCAACCACAAGAAAGGTTTCTCAAAGTTGTAGTTACTCTTCGCACTTATATCGTAATACTACAACATACAAAGAAAGATGTGCTTTAATTTTCATCGCAGAGCAGAAACTATTTGTACCATGGCAAACACAGCCCTTCACAATCTGGTCTCTGAACATTTATTATGAAATTCATTTTGTAAAATTTATTAATTAAAATCTCAGCTCAAACACTTTTTTCCAAATTTTCTTCTCAACAGCAATCAAAATTTCAATTAATAGGGGTTGGGGTGAGAAAGCAAATTCATCAGAAAAGTTTTGAAATGCAAGGAGCAAAATACTGGGAAACCAATGGGTATGGGAAATGTTCTCTAACTCCAAGTATCGGTACAGGCACTGGCAGAACTTCATCCCCTTCATTCCTGTATGTTGGGTTACATTTACAGTTATAAACAATAGAGTTGGGCCAAACCATAGTGGTGACGGCGTCCCAGTTTGTATTTTATAAATCCTACATCGAGGTCTGTCATGTTGATCAGTACATCTTGAAACATTCAGACATGATACAGTGAAAACGTTTGTGTTGAGACACGAGTACAGAGATAAGCTGAAGGATTGAATGTTCTTGTTATTACTTGCACAGTAAATCATACACGTACCTGTAAATTCTTCTTTCTGTGGAAAGTTATTGCTTTTGCTTTGACTTTGCGGTCTTTAATGTCGACTTTATTTCCACACAATACAATTGGGATGTTTTCACACACACGCACCAAATCCCTATGCCAGTTTGGAACATTCTTATAGGTTACTCTTGACGTTACATCAAACATGATGATAGCACACTGACCTGAAAGACATGAGTATTTTGTTAAGAAACTTAAACCCAACCAGTGTTCTCCCTAGGCCCTTCAAGCATCACGTCTCCGTGACGCTTGCCTTGATCGCCGTGACGCTTGCTACAATGCCGTGACGCTTCAGATTTTCCCGACACCCTTGATTGACAGCCCCACTTGACAGCTCAGTGTATTCATTGGCATGGGACATCTGCCAAAACTAGCCTTATCAACATCGTTTTTAGTCCTGAATAGACTTTTTCATGTCGATTGACGAGTTTACATTAGTCAATTGACACGTACATAGGTGTTGAAAAAACACCGGACGAGCGGCACATCGGTGTGGCCGTGACTTTGATCATGTTGGTCGAGCGCCGTGTGAATGGCCGTTTATCAAGTTACGTGGGGATTTACAGTGACATCGACGCCGTGAAAATGCTTGTGGTCAAAGCTATCGGTCAAAAAGGTTTATAAGGCGTCTATACCTGATGACGGTTAGTCTACATGAAATCTCCATGGCAGCATTGCGAATGTAAATTTGTATTTTAATTATTTTTCTGTTCTTGTTGTTGAGACAAACGGTGAAAGTATCAGAGCAAGCAAACGGTAGAGTTCGTGGGCTGCAACGTTACGTGTACGTCATATTACGCTACGCTGACTTGACCTAGTTTCTCGATGTTGGGGTCACTGTCATTTTACAAGTTTTTTTTTTGCTAATTCCGCAATCGTTCTTTTGCATTCTTGTCATCTTTTTTTTTATTTCACGCAAAGTTTTTAAAAACATGAGTTCGGATTAACTTTTTGGTCGCGAAATGATGTCTACAGTGCCATGTGACGTGAACAGGTCGAGCGATTTCCAAGATGGCGGTCGATGTGTGGGCTTTGAGCGTTTCGCGCTGTTTTCAAGTTCAGGTCTCGTTTCAGGTTCGCTAAGGAGGCAAGTTACTAAAACGACAGGTGTTTCATAATTTTGGTGACGATCATCCGTGTAAATACGTCTGAATATTCTGTTATGGTAAACCGTAACAGTTCCTCTATTCATTGGGACCGTGACTGTAATTCCGCGTAACGTGTTTATGTGCTAAAAAACTCGCTGGGGTACACAGCCCTGATTGTGTGGCTTTGTTGCTCTGTATAATTTCGTAAACAAGTGACGCAATGTTTCATCGCAAATGTTTCTCCATGCAATGAGAGTATGAGTTGAATTTTTACAACTGAAGTTGGACTGCTGTATGAATTTATTGCAGTTCATGGTGCCCCTGATATGTATGTTCATGCAGCAGTGTGTAAGTAAATAAAAGGCATATTAAATGACTACAATTTGCAGTGACTGTTTTTATGTTTGTATGTATGTATGTATTTAAATATATGTTAATTTATGCAAATTATTATGTAAATATTATGCAAATTTCCGACATGCTTGCCCTTGATCCTAGGGAGAACACTGCCCAACCATTCTTTATGGCTGACTGCCAGTAACATTTTCGGGATGATTTTCTTACTGAGGTAATGCATGCACATAGATTGTAACTTTACCCCTGCTGACAGCAGTGGTGATAATGGTTATCATAACAACTACAATTTATCTAAACTTTCTGTAATGAAAATATTTCTTGTAGAAACAGTTACTGAATCTCACAGTTGAAAAACATATTACCCGCATAATTATTATAAATTTATTTTGTTTCTATACTAATCTGGGTCAGTGCACTCAAAGCCACTTACAATTCACCAACTTTCATGAACACTTTCAGCAATTCTCAAGGACTTTTTGAGGTCAAAAAATACCATTTTCCAAGTAGAGTCATTTTGTATGATATATCAATTTTACAACATCAAGACCAATTATTTTGTGAGTTATGAAAATCACAGGTGGCTTATCAATACTCTAGGACTTTATTTCATTTTCAAAGGCTTTCTTCCAGGCTTTAAAATTCACGGACTCGCCTCAATCTTAACAGAGAATTTGACAACAGGCCATCTGCTTGGAAAAGGAAGAGACACAATCTTTGCAATGACAACTCTTACCTTGTATATAATAACCGTCACGTAAACCCCCAAACTTTTCTTGTCCTGCAGTGTCCCACACATTAAATTTAATAGGACCATGATTCGTGAAGAATGACACTGGATGAACTTCAACACCAAGTGTGGCTGTAGAAATACAGATAATAAATCAATTGTTACAATGTAGGATATTACAGCATACAATGTATACATATAGACCATTTCTATTTAGCCTTTTGAAGCAAGTTAAATCTGGTCAAACTTGAAAAGTCCATTTTCTGTCCTTGACAGTCCCTACAATGTTACAAATTTAAGTTACAGACCATAGTAAACTTTATGTTGATATTTCAATTATAAATATCCATACTCAGGCTACTGAAGGACATTGCATTGATGTAATGATAAACTGAACATATAGCACAGAGTTTGGTTTGCAACTTCCAATACATTATTACAGAGTATCTAGTCTCAGACACATACAGTTAGTGACGATAGACCACCACCAACTTTTCTTTTGCTGCCTGTAGAGCACAATCTCTAACATTTATAATAGACCACCACTAACTTTCCTTTTGCTGCCTACAATATACAACACACAATCTCTACCAGCTACCATGAATGACCGACAACTGATGCAATCCCTGCTGCAATGATAACACTAAAATTCAAATGCCAGGATGTGGTCATTTTGGCACATACACTCTCATTGGTGGGATGGGAACAGAGGGTATCTGAAGTCAAATGTAACTAGTTTGGTTTGTCATGTCTATGAATGGTGCCTAAAAAAAAGAGTGTGTGTGATCTATGAGAATCTGGTTCTCATTTTGATATAAGAACCAAAAGGAGAGTGATCACAGTGGTTTGTTCTAGCAAACAGTTCCACTTGAAAAGCAACTTTGAAATGCTCCCAAAGTGATCAGGTTTGCATGGTTTTCCTCGAGTTGCTGCAAAGATGAAACTGACGTATTTTCACTTGCTATAACAGAAGTCTTTATCATCAAAATACATTGTTTGAATTTTCATAAATGATTTTTATAGTCTATCTTTCAAGAAAATGCTTTGTAAATACTTAGTTTATACTTACCGATATACTTTTTCTCAAATTCTCCTGTCAGATGCCTTTTTACAAATGTTGTTTTCCCAGTACCACCATCACCAACTAGAACAAGCTGAAAAGATCAGAGCGATAAACATTACATATTGCAACAACTTTCACCCGCAACAGTATGCCTGCGTATTAAGAATGTCAATGAGGCTTCCATCAAAGAAGTGGTAAAAAAGACTACCAAACAAACAAACTCAAACTGAATTCTACTACTGCACGAGCATTTGGATAACTATCGCATGTGCCTTACCAACTCATGATTGTAAAGTGAAGCTCTTTATTTACAGTAATGGACATGCAAGAATTTGACTTGCAGCAATCCTTTGCATAAGTACTGTCACTTACACACTCTTCCACGGATAAATTTCTCATTGAAAGGATAAGTGAATCTCCCTGACTGATTCCTAATAATCTTATGAACCATGCAGCTAAGTTGGACATTGTTTTCAACTTGAACTTGTGCACTGGACTATAATAGCATTGTGTCAAAATGTAAGTGTTTGCTGGTTTACCTTGAATGTTGCTGAAGGTGGAACCTGAGGAGCTGCAGGTTGCGACATATTGTCACTCTGATTGTTTTCCAAAAAAAGGTACGCTGAAATTGTAAAAAGACAGAAAACCTTTCATTAGAAACAGGTGAGGATAATGCCCCCAAAGCACAAAAACTAAATTAATTACGTAAACAATAACATACTGCTGACTACAGTTTTGCATGTTTACATTGGTGAAGCAGGTACGTACAAATAAATACGGTGTGGTTTTATTTCACTTGCTGCTATTGAACTATTAAGTTAGGGTTTCGGTTGAAAGTGTCATGACATACTAATATATGTACAGTTCTAATGATACAGTGTTAAAACTGCACAAAATGTACTTTTCCTCCCTCATAATGATAACAAAGATTACACATTTTTAAAAGGTTGATGGATTTCAATAATACCTGGCTAACAATGCATGGGAAATGCCATTTTGCTTTAGTTCCTGGTGTACAGCTTTGAAGAAGGGATCTAACTCTGGCCAGCTCACAAGCTAGAATGACAGGAGTTTACAAACTTCTCAATACTACAGTGAAGACTTCTCCCTACACCTCAATTGGGTGCCAACAAAATGGTAGTTTCAGAAAACTTGACAACAGAGTATTCAGATCAGTTCTACCAAACCTTCAAATCAAGGCACGTGTTGTAATGTATACTGATGTAAATAGCACAGCTTGCCTTAGTTGGTAATTAGCAGACAGCAGTTTCAGCGTCAAAACCCTCAAGAACGCCTATGATCAGTACATCAACATGTACAATCGACAGTCTAGTTTTGTGGTTGCCAAAGGTATATCATAAACAAATGGTTAACGTTCCCTTTTAAGAACTGAACTGGTCAGTGTTATCAGGCACCAACTGGTTTTGGCGAGTTTACATGAATGAAAATTAGGGTTAGGGGTTTTAGCTGTCTCAGCAGGTATACCCACGATAGTGGACGTCTACGCAGCGTTTTCAATATATAAATTTAATGAAAATCATAAAATTCTCACAAACAGGACATGTCCAAGAAAAGCAGTTACGGCATAGTTATTCGTAGCGGTCTCTTGGATGCAAACATTACCGGAAATGAATCGACTTGACGGTTGAGACTGCTATCGTAAACGGGCGATGATTATACATTATACACGGTTTGCTTTTTTATAACAACAGCAAAATAAATTACTTTGGTCCTCGATACCTGCAAACGGTTCCATTTTCCGATAGGAAGTCGGTGGAACTATGAAGGATCAACATATATCACAACTTTACGGATTTTCGAAGAAAAATGGCTTCATTGATATTTGAATATCATGTCTTCCTCGACACTCTGAGGACAATGCACAGTGTCTGGCTATCTTTTTCACGAGAAAGGAGTGACTGGAGTGAAAAATGTGGCCACACATATATTCTTATACATAAACTCAATACTATACCTTAAAAAATTATCTGAAATGCATAGGATGGCGGAGATATTTTACGATGATACACTTACTCACCACGCTGATCTGACCACAAGATGGCGAAGTTCTGAAAGGCGAATATGCAAACCAGTTTGATCTAGCCGAACCGCGCTAGCTGTCACCTGACAAATTTAGGCGCGCAGGATTGCAAGTGAACTGATTTTGCAATTACTCTCAGACGTTAATTTATAAAACGCGTGCATAAAGTTGTGGTCTTTACTTTAGTATCAACTACGTCTATGTATGAGGAAAATGCGACTTCTTCGGTGCAAAAACGACTCCTATGAAGATTCCCGCAAAAAATGTTTTTCAAATTGTGACCCCAAATGTACACATGATACCCACGTGATAATTGTATGACGTATTACAGTTGTCTTTCATTTCGACTCTTCTTGATGTTTGGAATAATTGAATATTCTCTTTTGCACTTTTTGTTGTTTTCTTCACGTTGTGGATGTTTAGTTTGACCGATTCAAGTCTTTTTGGCAAATAATGTAATATGACCAACACTATGCAAGGCGGTTTGCGGCAGTACGTTAATTACGACAATTTGTCGCAACGGTTGTCCTGCGCACTGCCTAAGACTGACTGTGAGGGCGTCTGGGAAAATTGGTTTTGAGAGATTGGTTTAATTTTAATGGGTGTAGGGGATTTGATGTGGAAATATTACCGCGATTTGGACGATTCTTATTGAAAACCACTCCGACTTTCATGTGTCACCAGTCTTATAGGATATAAAGAGCAGTTAGAAGGACATACAATATGAAAGACCGTCTGACTGCGCTCAAAGCGGTGAGTGTGATTACCGTGTACAGATGTGAACTGCTGAATCGGACTCAAACATCCAAATGTAGGGAACTTGTCATTCATTCATTTCAGTGGAATACATTTTTTTACCAGTTCCTATCTGCCACTTTTCTCACAGGCGCAGAGCGACGATGATGATATGCCAGATGATGTCGCCGTCAACATGGACAGTACCGGCTTTATGGACGAATTTTTCAAAGAGGTAGGCCAGTGGCCAGGTCCGTTTATCGTGCATGACTCCCCCTTTTCGAGGGACACGTTTTCGTAAAAATTACATACACACGGAGGGCCTCTCGCTCATTATCATAATTTTTGTAAGCGGTTGACTATGTGTAAAAATGTATTTAATGTACCTTACTCATTTCTACCTTGATCGTCCCGAGAATTCCCCCTGCCGCCGCTCGTTTTATTTGTGTCCCACGGACGCTTTGAGTTTGAAACTGTGATACGTTCACTTTTTATAATATTTTGTTTTGTTCTCCAGGTTGAAGAAATTCGTAATCATATAGACCATATACAAAGTAATGTCGAAGAAATGAAAAAGAAACACAGTCAAATTTTATCATCGCCACAGACAGACGAAAGTATGTACTGTATATTATTATTGTTTAGTATAAGAAAATGAAACCTATTCTTGTTTACATTAATGAAGAGGATTAAAAAGGGCCAATATAACATATCCTGAAAACCATGATCATAATTATTTCGGTCTCCTGACAAATAACATTAGTTTCATTCACAATCTCTGAATTTATGTACATTTCAGTCAGAAAGTGACACTACATGAATGTTAATGACTACTATCTTGGGCAAAGTAAAAATTCCTGAGGATGGTCAGTGTCTTATGTGCATCTCGTGGGGTTGTGGCATAATATGGAAATTTCATGCTTTCTTTCATAACTTTGAAAGAGAGAGAGAGTTCAATGGTTACAGGAAAGTGATCACTTCGTCACAGTATTAACTTTTTTCCATCCAGAAATCCTTCCCTGAGATTTAAATCAGACCTTTACAGACACACCCACATTGTTTGAAATGAAGTGAAACAGACAACATGCAGACACATTTGTGATAACACATCAGATTTCTCAACCTGAAAACCATCATGTCAGCTTTATTGAAATGTACACAAAAGCAGCTGGTGAATCTTAAAATGATGTCATAATTTATACACAGGCTTGCATTTGAGATGACAGTGCACAAAACTCAAGCAGACATGAAATGCAGAGCCAGGCACAAAATAATAACACTTGTACTTTTCCATCCCAAGTTTATTATTTTCCTGCCCAATAATGTGTTTTAGTTCTGTAAAGACTTTGAGTACTAGTGTATAATAGAACATTGATTTGTTCATTTTACATTATATGCCGCTATACAAAAGCAACAATAGTATATTTACATTAGTTTTGCTGTGCATATTCCTGCGTTGTAGAGACTACCAGCTGTCACAATGTGACACAATTTCGTGCAGAAAGAATGAAATAAACCAAAGAATGTGACCCTGAAGTTGGTTTTGAACAACATTCAGAAAATATCATTTGATGTGGATGCATATTTATCCTGTTAATATATAAATGTCTCATATCTCTGATTACAAGTGACCCTTTAAAGTTTTTTTGTTTGTTTTTGTGCCCATTTTTATTTTTCACAATTTTCCATATTATTGCATTTTTGATTGATATGGGCTTTGAAAATTTGTTCTGAAATTTGTGATAACACATCCAACACATCACAAATGAACATTAAGAAGATTAGTTGTGTATTCATGTTTGATATTATCACTGAATCACATCCTGCCATTATTCATGACAATTGGTCCTGTTATTTGCCAGAAATATCTACATTAAAAAAAATTATATCTCATAAATATCTCATGTAAAATTACTAAATTATGTTGCTCATGTGTAAATCCTGCATTAGTTGTTACCTGTGTATTCAGATCAGTTTATTTAGGACAAACATTCTCCATGGGAGACATCATTGATATTTTGCATAAAGAGCATAGCAACAATTATTAAGAAGTTAATCATTATAATTTTTTTTCTTTTCAACCCAGTTCATCAAAGAGGTCACAGTAATAATTTTGGAAACTTCTCTTAAAAAAAAAATTTCCTCAAAGCTTTCAACTCTGATTTTAACACTGTTCTATAGACTAGCCCACAATTTTTTTTCAGCTCAAAATGGCAATCTGTTAATTAATGATTTGTACAACCACACCAGTAATTTGATTTCACAAGCTCTTCAGAGCGATACTTTCTACACTCAACGTGGAAAGTTAAAATCTGGTAGCTACTCAGCTACTTGTTTTATTCCAATTACTCTACACAATAGGAAAGAGATCTTTATGATGGTGAACTTTGACCAGCGCTACTACTTCTCATTTTGAATCACATAGGAATAGCAAAACAACACAATTTAATTTTAACCTAGTTATTCAGTGAAGAACGATAGCATGCTATAATGCAGGATTGTAAACTGCAGCTTTAAAACTTACAAACTCAATTTTTCAAATGAAGAGTCATTGATGCAAACTGAAAATATTCATTTTTATTAGGTCTCATTAATTTGTTAATATGCCAAGTCAAATCCATGTAAAGTTTTTGTTTGTAGTACATGTGTAAATATGTTAAAGGATAATGGCAATATATCAGTAGGACAAAGTTCAGAAGCCATTTAAAATAAATGTTGATTTTCACGTGCCCATAAATATAATGTACAAGTTCTTTTTTCTCGGAAAGACGTGTTATTGAACAACTCTTTTTCAGCTTGTCATGTCATGTTCTGTACAAGACACTTCTTAACAACACTGGAAAAGGGCCCTACCAAGTGGCTGGGCCTAGGGAGGGGGCACCCAGTGGCTAGGCTTGCAGAGGGGTTAGGGAGAGAGGGAAGGGTTTGAAAGGTTACAATAGTATGTACTACTGGTACCATTTAAAATCATGTCGATACCTGTATTGGGAAATTGGAAAAGTTTGATGCTGTAGTACAATAAAATGCTTGGTGTACTTGTTGCAGCTTGTGTACAAACCTTAATTGTCAAGTTAAGATTGATGAGTTTCATATCAGGCTGCACATTCTATGTGCAGTGTTTTTCTCTTTCATCGTCAGTTTGTTTGTACCTTTGGTGATTTATGCACGTTTGTTGACGAGGTCCTCCATTACAATGAATTGCTTTCATGGGCATTATTATTATCAGACAAGTTTTTTTGGCTACATAATACATGATGGTGCTTAAACACAGTGTAGTTATAACAAGTTTACCAGATATGAACTGAATGGCCTCGCGTGCACATTTTGTAAAGTACTTCTTAGGGTATTGGCTTTTATGAAGAAGGAAAATGTGTCAATAGATGACAAAATTTGTTCCCGAATTTCTCAAAATTAGAATAGTTGGACGATAAAATGTTTCAAAGTTATAATATGAATATAGAATGTAAAGTACAGCTTATAAACATTGGAAATTTACAGAATTAAAACTTTTACAAATCTTTTACATTACATTGTTTTTATTCCCGAAATTAATCCAATCTATCTAAATTTGACATTATCCCCACTGTATTACGCAATGAAAAAAAAGAAAAGAAACCATTTGAAAAATTATGATCCACCAATATCTGTCGATGCAAGTGCAAATGGCTGAGCAGGCTCTTGACTGGCAGAGGTCGCGTTTGCGTATAAATTCTGCATATTTCACATAAAATTGCCATGTAGAACGAGTTGACCTACTTCACAGTATCTCAATGCGCCCAAAAACGATACAATCATCTGTGCCGCGCCGTGTAGCAGCAAAATGAGTTCGTGACCTTTGAAGGACGCGTTTCAAAAAATAAATACCCATGGGAACCTGCTCACCATGCCACGCAACTCATGTACAGCTGACTATGGTGCACTTGTCAGGCGATGGTCGATGATTCTGGTTATTGCCTATATTGTCAAGTTCAATGCCTAATTTACGGAAACACGAACTCTGTCTAGTGTATTCGAAGCTCTGCGTACAGGTTGTGCACACGGCCTCTACCACGTGGTGTCCTGTGGACAGTGTGGTACAAGCCATCGGCCTACCACCGTACCGCCGGGAAACGCAGACCTATTGTACGCAGGAGGTAGCCTACTGCTGCTGATTTAACATCAATGCCAACATGGAAATCTCATGAAAAATTTGTCATTGTTGGTTCTGTAGCTAATACAATCTTGAAAAGCAACTTAAAAGACACAGACTGTCAATACATCGCCATAATATTATGCTGATCTCAGCGGAACCATGCCGGAATATAAATTCGCTGACACACACACAAGATTGAAAAGTGTCACTCTACATCTCATTCTCAGAGAAAAATGCATTGATCAAATATTATGACGCTTACCTTCGATAATCTAGCTTTTGGTTCGCTATGTCCAGAGTAACCCACACGATTCTTAAAGTCAAACGTCGACACGACGACATCAACAGTCAAAACTCAAGATTAGCGATCAGCGCGGCCGAGTGACTGGATTCAGAAATCACTTTGTGTAAAATGTTTTAGTATAGCGCCCTCAAACATACTTATTTAGCCTCCCATAGACTTATACAGGCCACAAATTTTCTTTTACTCATAACTTGATAAATTCGCAAAGCACAACCACCAAAAACTAATCAGTTCTTGCAAATTTGAAGAACAAATTGTGTGCGAAATGTGATCGGAATCTGCCAAGCCGTTTTTGAGATATCGTGCTAACAGACAGACACACACACACACACACAGAAACGCCTAAACCATAACCTCGCTGCGCGCATGCGCACGCGAGGTAAAAATAGCACTTATAATGTTGATGCAGTTGTTTTCACAGTGGTTGTGACCAATGCCCCATAGCTTGTATGTGTGTGAGCATATTTGAAGTCTCTCGAGTCAATTTTCAGGTAACACACAATTGCATGAATAATTCACCACGGATTTCTTCAGAAGTGCCATTTTATAAACAAGACCACCAGGTCGTTTCCCACTAACATGGCATTGTCTAATTTTAGTTTTCCAAGAGATCAGAGTGAAGATGACTCATCTATTTAAGATAGCATTGAACTTTACCAATACACTTTTTTCAAAGCAATATTTCTTAAGAAAGATGATTTTAAAGCCCCCTCATACTATATATTTTCTAAAAGTAGAGAATCTTAAGTTTTGTATGGTAGCAATAATTTACTAGAAGGATGAAAGGAGAGTACATATTTTTGGTAGAAAATCTCAATTTTGGTATTAATGATAAAAGGTAATTTAAGTCAAAAACTTGATACTATATGAAATTTAATGTCTCATTTGAAACTGGAGTATATGTAGAAAAAACGACAATTTTTCTTTTGCTTTATCTATTCTCATTCTGTAAATGGCAAATATTGAAAGACTGACATTCAAAAAAGTGATTAAAATCATCATAAGAAAAATTGAAATGGCTCCTATTCAAAATATAACAACTTTACTGCCAAACACAGGTGTTGTTTTGGTATACAATATTTAAAGAATAAAATGTGAAAATGTCACAAAATTTTATCCAGCCAAAGAGGAGCTAATTATTTTTGAATGTTGAAAATGGGAGATTTACACTACTTTCTCACCCAACTTATGGTGCTTGTCATGCTAAAAGGTGAACCCAACCAATATTTTAATCATTAGTAAACAAATTAACGAAAATTGAATGAATCTTTGCAAAATATGTTGTGTTATGTACACCACCTTTAGATATCATGTTCATTGATAATTGTAAAAAAGCAACGATACAGCTGGGGGTCTATTACATTCTTTTGATAAGGTCACCAGGTCTTCTAGGATTAATTAGAAATGAAAGATTGAAATTGCAGGGATAGGTCAGTTGGGAGATGTTGCCCCATTCATGTACTGCACATAGATGAACACCTCCCCTGGTCAGATCACTGATTGCGGTGTTGTAAGTAATTTATGGCGACTAAAACTTTCGTTTGTTGGGTACAAATATGACAATGACAGGCCAGAAAATTTATAAGATATAGAAATGGCGTTGATTGGCATCTATACATATATGCCTGGTGTGTTTGTAACATGCTTCTTTCAAAAGTATTGCATGTTCACCTGGTGGTCTCAGCTAGGCAAACTGATCTGTCTCAAGCTTTTCTCTGCATAATCATATTTCTTTGGCTCTGTCCTCAGTACATGTTCCTGCTTTGAAATTTTGGCCTCTGTGGATTGTTTTCATGGCAATATGGGTCACAGTTACATCAATGATAATGGTGATGACGATGATGATGATGACGATGATGTCAGATGATGATGATGGTAGTTGTTGTGATTATGTTTATGATTGTATGTACTGTTTTAAAAGATGATAATGATGATGATGATAATGACGATGACGATGATGGTGATGATGATGGTGGTGGTGGTGTGATGATTGGGCTGTTATCGTGAGGAGGAAGGAAGGGCCTTTGATGAAAATCATCCCACCTTTGCAAGAAACAGCAACCGCACAGTACTATTAAAGAGTAATCTATACAGACATTGTGCCCAGGCAATTTTACCCCAGTAAGGCTTTGTACTGTACAGAGGAATCTATACAGATGTTGTGTCCAGCCAATATTACCCCAGTAAGGCTTTGTAAGGATGATACCGTGCCCCAGGAATACATCTCAGTGAAAAGTAATTATGGATTTTGACATTTGCCAAGTTGTTTGTCAGAAAGTTCCTCACCCCAGGGTTGGAGATAACACTCATCCCCACTCCCTCTCCTAAGAGCAAAAAATACCAGGGGCAAATTGACTGTCCTGACTGTTGAGTACAAACAAATACATCAAAGTATTCATTGATGGTACTGTTTTAGACAAAGCCCTGTTTTTATCCCAGAAACGTAAATTCCCATCTCTTTCCAGCGGGTATCAAATTCTATTCATAGCAGTGTACAGGTCTTTTTATCCTTTCTTATGAATATGGGATGAATGGTTTTTGAAGAACAAACCCCTAATACCATCTCGAGGGCAATAACCACACATACTGCAAATACCGCTGTTTGGTAGATCAGCTGTTCCGGAAAACTGTGTGCTCTCTTTCAGATTAAATATGATCCTTATCATCATCCTGCGTATTAGTATATAAAAAGTCTATTTATTTTTTTTGCTTGAATCAAGTTACCAATGACAATCATAATATGAAATAATATTCTGATGATCAAGGTAACAGATAAAGAATAGTCTAGTTTACACCTTGTCAGCCTACACATCATAGATATTGCCCCAACTCTGTATACACCAAATGCACTGAGCTGTTACTGTGTGTGGTAGGCGTTTCAGTCCGAGGCAAGTTTGGGTTGGGTTTTATTTATCAGCGTGGCAGTTCAGGTGTGGCATGAACTCTGGACTCTGTCCGTAAAATAGAGATGATGAAAGTGACCAGCAATGACTAGCATCTACAATAAAAAAACTGACCTTTACAGATAACCACAAGTTCATATTCTCTTTCCCCAGCCTCAAAGACATGACATTGATACTTGTAATGTGTGTTGTATCAGTCAAGCTGAAAACAATGGTACGAAATGTTAGTGGTTTCCCATTAAGGCCATTTAAATATTGATTCCTTTCATAAAATCATAGAAGAATCGTCCTGTTCTATAGCACTTTTTGAGCTTGCAAATATAGTAAATTTTTAGCTTTATTGTTTACATATGGGAGCTGTAGTTCTACCACTAGTGTGTCTGTTTATCTCTCAACACAATGTTACAAAAATTGCTTATCAGATTCAAGTGAAGTTTGGTGTGTGGATGTAGATATCAGGTATAAAGAACTAGAAAGAGTTTGGACACTTAGGCTTGCATAATTAGTATTGATTTGCATAATTGCCAGTTTTACATCTGCTGACATCCTGTCAATCTGTATCCAAAATTTTGATGAAATTCAGTTTACGTCTTGCAAGTGATGGAGCAAGTATCTTAGGTATCTTTAAATGATTGCAAATTAAGGAAACTTTTTTCTTTTTTGGTCAAAATGTCTCCAGAGCAACTGGTCCGAGAGCTTTCAAATTTGATGGTTGGATGGTTTAGATGACTTCAATCAGATGTTTACAACAGATGAAAAAATTTGCATATGCAGATTTCTGTGGCCAATGTTCTTATTTTTGGTCCAAATATCAATTTCTCTGAAATCATCTTTTTGAAATTTGCTTTATGGGTATCTAGGAGTGATTTTATTCAGAGATTCTAAAATGATTACAAAATGTCCACATGAAAAATTCTTTTGGCCCATTTTCTCAGGTTTTATTGAAACATTTCCTCTGAAACTCTTGCTCCTGAAGCACGCTCAGTCTAGATCTGGTCAATTTAGCTGTTATTTCCCAGCTACTTTGCCTGTTCTGTCCACAATTATCACTTTTAATTCGGAAACATAGAATATTATGTATATTAAAGGTGGTTATTTAAGATTAAAATGTAGGGACTAATTCAATGCTTTACAAAAGAGCAACTTACTCGTAAATTTGCCGTCTTATATGGTAGGAATATTTATCCACAACATAAGAGAGAGAGAGAGAGAGAGAGAGAGAGAGAGAGAGAGAGAGAGAGAGAGACAGAGAGAGAGAGAGGAGAGAGAGAGGAGAGGAGAGAGAGAGAGAGAGAGAGAGGAGAGAGAGAGCGTGAATGACTGAACAAGATCTGAAAGAAAAAAGATATATTTGTAATTTTGTTCCTATGCTGTCAGTAGTAGTGCGGATTTTTCCCTTTACAATTATTTCTGGAAAGTACACTTATTTTTTCGAGGATATCTCTAATGGAGTCCAGAAAAGGCTTTGTCTATTTTAGCAACACCAATTTAGTGAATTGTCAGCTGCTTGTAAGTGCATAAGTCAACTGATAGCAGGCCATCCCCAAGGGGAGAGACTCGGGGTACATGTCTTATATATGCATTTCTCTGTGAGTGACCTCTTTTTATAACTAGAATGGTGAGGGGATGGGGAAGTAGAGGAGAAGCTGAACATGTTTCCTGTTTCTAATCCCCTGTAATCAAAATGTGAGACTCGAGGGTACAATATAAGCACATCTTTGTGCAAAATAATGGAAGTTCCTCTGATTGGTTAATTTAGAATTTGTTGAATTTTCTAACTGCCAGCTTGCAATTCTGGCAACTATGGATGAGTAATAAATGTGGTTAATAATTATGAAGTCCTGGAGTGTAATTAAAAAAAATATACAATTTGTATTACAGCAAGTGGCATAAAATTATGTTACAGAGGTAACTTACATTTGTGCTTTTAAGGAGCTCATGATATGAGCGGAGATTCTGTCGGAATTTATCGTAGACAAAACATCAGCTGAGCATAATAATCTGCTTGGAATATTTTGCATCGATATAACAGCAGTGAACAACATTTTGTCATACAAACCAGCAAAAACATACAAAGGAAAGCAATTTGGTTGAGTTCTTTGTCCGCAAATTTGTGGGTCGTGAACTTGTGCATCTCTATACAAAATATTTAGTGATAAACTCTGCCAGATAAGACACTCAAAACACTGACCTTGGAAATGTAATAAGGTTATTCAGGGGGTTGCTATGGAATTTGTAGGAACAACTATGGACTCAACATATTGCAATTTTCAGCTGCAATGTTTCATTTCTCATCCAAAATCAGTGACGGTAAATCTGTTTCAGTGTTTAAAATTTTAATTAATTGTCCCTTTAGTGAAAACCGGAGTGAAACATAATTCGCATATGTCTGAAACCGTGCTTAATTAAAACAAAGCTTTCATCGTAGGCTCGTAGCTCGCTGGCTTTATTGTTTTGTTTTTGTACAACCGAGTCATATGTTAAAGGAAACGCTGAGGTGTACATGCCCTCAGTCACAGAGAAGGAAAGAAAAGGAAAAAAAAGAGCTCAAATTCCCTTCTAGAGGGCCTCTTCTGTTAAAAGCATGATTTGACTAATGATTTTTTATGCAGTTTACATACACCCAGCCCCACCCTTTTCTATATTTCACCCGATGATTCAACGCAGCCTCTGCATAAAGCATCTAGTGCTAGGCCCCTGTCAGTTTTGACATTTTCAATAACTCTTTGGAATAATCTCTACCTTTTCAGAAAGGAATCAAGGTGTTGGCAGATGGTGGATTTTGATTTTGTTTTAAAAAAAAATTTTTGTCTCTGTACTGTGTGAGTGTGGATGCAGTGTGCCGGTAGTAGTTGAGCGTAATCCAATTACTACATGTTAAGTATTTTATTTCATGGATATATAGAGAGAGCCTTTTTTAAACCAGCGCTAACGTAATATTGACACTGCCCCTATTGTACATACATTACATCACTAGTGTTTGAAATGTCAAAGACAATTAAAAGATGGGACAATGTAATTGAATTTCACCTAATGATATCAGTATGACCAGCACAAGACCCCGGTTTGTCTTCTGACTGTTTTGCATATTTGTGAGTAAATAATAATTAATGGTATAATTAGAAAATGACAAACGAGATGCATGTAAATAATTACATATACTGAGGGAAATATTGGCTTGTGCATTCCACACAATGTAGAGTACCTGAATTCACCTTGCCTTCATTCCATTCATGATGGTAGCTTCTGCTGGGCATATGTAATTTTGTGGTTGGGTAATTCCATTTCTTCCTCAGGGGTGGTAGCTGCACACATAGTGTTAGAGCTTTGCTGCTGTCTGCGATTGCTATGCCGTAGCTTAAGCCATGGTTGGGGCTAATTTTTGGCAATCGTGCAATGACTTTGTCCTGTTTCCATGCTGACATTGACAACATTGACATTGACAGTGGAATTAATATTTCAATCCCAAGTATTTTCACTGACTGTCACATAGTATCCCCTCCTCCCCCGTTAGTTGTCAAAGCAAATTTCTATGTTTACCTAGCAACATTATTTCAGAGTTTTTTCTAGCTCGAAATGTTAAACAATCTTGTCTGGTTGTAGAGTCATTTATAGAAACAGTGTAATTTTTCCTGTTGAGAGGTTACCTGTTTTATATACCACTGGAAAACATTCACGGAAACCCATTAGAGACTAAATGGTTATTTCCCTGAATAAAATCATTTTGAAGTGTAAGCCTACATAGTGAAATGCCAGACAAATAAATACAGATGCAGCATTATTGCCAATGGGACAGTAATGTACACTGTCTTTATCAGCCACCGTCATCTGTCTGACGATGAGAGAGTTGTCTATTTACTTCAGGTTGGCCACACCCACATCATGTAAACTACACAAGCTCATAAGTAAATGCAAGTTATGTGAATGACTATATACATGTAGATGGTTATCACATTAGCAATGTCACTGGGTCAAAGGGGAAAGGTTGCCACATTGCTTTTAGAACAAGCTTGAAACATTAATCATGGCAAATTCAAGTATATTTATTCCCTGAATCAGCAATTCGGATTTAATTCTGTTATGGTGGCAAATTTGTAACCCCCCACTGTAGTTTGGCTTTTAAAATTTGTAAAATTTCCAACATGGTGGCATGTTTATTTTTCCCAAACTATTTTATTATGTGATTGCAAAAATTCTGTAAATTTTCCATGTCATATTTGCCAAGTCAGCATTTTTGGTGTTTTGAACCCTTCCACTGCCAGGCATGTCACTTTCCAGCAACTGAGTCAGTGAAAAAGCAGTATTGAACCAATAGCAACGCTTATTTTTACCTACATTGTACTTGGCATTGTATAATACAGCTGGTTCAGTCAGTAATATTAATGCGTACAGTATCTGTTTTCATGGGCCTTCAAATGTTAAAATCCTTGTTTGGCTCCTGTTACACTGGTTTTAACCAACTTGACCTGACCTGACCTGTGAACTTTGCAAGATATTTGTCAATTGTGCTTGTCGTTTTCCTGTTGGGTTTTTAACAAATTCATATTGCTCAGTGAATAACTTCTCCAATTTTAGCTACTGTGTGATTGAAATGAAATACCGCTGCACTAACGCCCTGCTACTGGTACAAGGATTCTGTTGCTGTTTACATTTCACTGGTATTTGGAATACAACTTTTATTCAATTTTAGAGCACTTTGAGTTTTAGACAGTAGTCTTACATTCAAATACTTTTACAGTTCGGTTCCTAAGGGAAAGTGTTAATGACAATAAAAGTCCTGGTAAGATTAGTGTAGAAATAGAAAAAAAATTACAATTAGACAAAAGTATATTAGTGTCCTTTCCTAATTCCTTCATAGTTACCTTTTACAGTTCTAAAACTCTGTCTTGTGTACAAATATTGTAACAATGGTTCTACATGACTGTAAGTTTGTCCTTCCTAACTTGGACTGTCTTCTTGCTAAACAGGTTTTCAATGTTAGTTTCAGCATCTAATGATCTATATTACTGAATTTGTTATGCTTTGCATATCTGTTCTGTTGCTTCAGAATGACATTGCAAGGAACGTCTAGGTGGAGTTGTGATTCTGTGCTCCATATTCAGTTGTTGGCCATTAGAACACCAACCTTTTTATAGATACTACATACAGTACAATAGTTTCATTGATCATTAGTTGCGTTTACTACTTGAAAACTGTCAGCCCTCTCGAACAATCTGACGTCTTATTGATTCAATAGCAATCTCCTCGACCCAGGAAAATTCTTGCATTTTTTATATACATGGCTATTGGGCTGCTTTAAGACAGTATTCATAAATTCCTGGAATGTCTTGAAGAGTTTGGAAACCTTGAATGTTAGAGGACACAATGATTTAGAGCACGGTCCCTCCTTTTGTGGAGGGACCGTGTTTAGAGCCTTGATGTATGACCCATCTGTCAGACTTGGTGAAAGTAACCCAATTGAAGATATTCCTGTTTGTATATATGGAGTAGGGTCTTCTGATACCAGTGATTGTATTAGACTAGGAGGAAAAAATGTCCTGAACAGAGTTTGGTCATTACACACTGCCATCATGTGTCCTCATATTGGGGTCAGCCAACTAACTGGCCAACCCCACCCATCAAATTTGGGTTAGTCAACCAATCTGTCAACCCAACCCATCACACTGGGCTCAGTCAACCAACCTGCATACCCCACCCATCACACTGGGCTCAGTCAACCAACCTGCCAGTTCCACCCATCACGTTATAACAAGGTCATTGTCAAATAAGTCTCCCAGGCACATCTTTAAATTTACTGTTTCCAATTATTTGATTTTGATTCTGACAAGGTGGAATCTCATTTGATGTCTGGCGGTGCCAAAAATATCAAAAGTATATCTCCAACTACTTTTCTGAGGACAGAATTGTTCAGTAAGAGCACTGTATGAAAATGGGACGTTATGCATCATACTTGTAAATTGTAGTTTACAAAGAGAGAAAGAGCCAATATGTACATGTAGCCTGTTTAATTAATTCTGCTTTGATATCTTCTATGTAGTTCTGGATTTGTGATTTTACTAAAAACTACCTTTTGGATAATTCTGAAAGTGCACAAAAATTCCTATCTGTGTCAATGAAAATGGTGTAGTCTATCAGGTAAGGGTGTCTGGTTTACTGAATTCAATCCATCTTTGACACGCAACACTGTAAAGGGTGTTCATCTTAGACAGATTACCAAGTGGTCCACTGCCTTATTTCACTGACTTATGTGCAGAATTTTGTCTCCCTGTCAATTTTAATTAAAATCATATATAATGCAGAGACGACAGTGTTACTTCTGTTGGTCATTTTCTTGCTGATCGCATCAAGGTGAGACCAACCAGAAATGACCAAGAATATAACCATCTCTATATCTCATGTTGTTGTCATCACCACATGAATGATCTCATATGTTGTGCTTGTTGTATACTTTGTTTCAAAAGCTGTTAGAGTTATTGTAAATTGTCGACGCTTTGTTGTAAACAGTCTACTCGACAGTACTTTGTTTCTACTTGAGCAACTTATACAGTGGAGTCTTGAGTCTGTTAGAGTTATTGTCAGGGATGAGGTCATAAATACAGTGTTTTAGCAGACACTCACAGTACCATGGGTGTATGATCAGTTCCTTCTCCAATACATCGAAGAAACAATGATGCAAGGTTCATTTAAAGCTGTGGGTGTGAACGTAGTATGTTCAAACTATGGTACAAGTTGTAAATTTCTCTATTGTCATATTGTAGCAAGTGTAACTGTTTCTGATTTCTGCTAAAACCTTGAATTGAGAGCAGTCATTTGTGAGATATGAAATCTTGGATGTAGAGTTCCGCCGGTAGCTCTCAATGAAAACAGCTGTAGTGATTGTAGTCCAGCCCACACTTGCAACTGTAATATTTGATTCTGAGAAACCTTTGAATGTTAAGTGTACTGACTTTAGGGTGAAAGTATGCATCGTAGAGAACCAGTTTCAGTGATTCATAAGATTATATTGTTTGTAACAGCCATGTGTAGGCTGTGACTGTCGCTATATACATGCAATAATAGTCTATGCCATGCTTTGGTTCTGGGAGACTTTTGGAGTCTGCAAGTCTATTTTTCTCCAGGCATTCGCTGAAGAGGCGTTGGATTTGATGGGGGTTTACATTGTACAAGGACACACCTGGAGGGTTTGCACTGTGTGTGATATTCCTTCTCTCTTACATTCCAGCGGATTTTTCTTGGAAGTATCTCTTTAATTTATCATCTTGTATCTGGGCTTAGTATTTTACTCCTTGTCAGCCAACTGACATTGAATGGATATTAAGGTCTGTATTTGACATCTGCATAGTGCCCTGGTTTTCAGGTTCATTTGCGTACACTGACATTGATCGGCATGGAAATGTACACTATGTGTACTTCCTCAGTTCTTTGCCAATTTTTTTTCCCAAACAGACTTCAATCACTTCAAATTGAGAATCCCATTGATTGGAAGAAATGAAATTGCTGTATGCTCCAGATAACCTTCAGAATTTGTTGATTCGTACACAATAGCTTTAGTAGAACTGTGGTGTATAAACATTCGCTGGAATTCTATTAAAATGAAATTGGGGTACCCTAAATATAAACCTTGAGTAATGGGCATGTATTATCTCATCATGTTTTGCATTAACGTCATGAGGAACACTGTATCGCCAAATTTAATACTCTGATGTTATGCAGCTTCATCTTTTCCATGATCCATTTGTTAGCAAATCCACAGCATTGACACATCAACCCCTTCACCAATCAAATCTTGGTACAGCCCCATTGTTTTCAGTGGACTGGCTGGACCTAAATCCAGGAAATGGGGTGAAAGGTTTGTCCCTTTTTTTCAATCCATGATTATTGACAAACAGGCTTCAAAAAGTGGCACTGAAGGGATCAAAATATCAAAATTCTTTTCAATTTTTCAACAGAAAATTTTTAAATTCAGCTTTTCATAAGGCTATGTATAAACATTGAAGTTTTTTCTGCCTGTTACTATCAAAGAGAGTTCTATATAGTGGTAACATATGTACTTTATGGCTTTAGTCTTTAAAATTGCTAAAGTGTTCATAGCTACTCAAATCATCCAATTTTGGTGTTATTAAAAATTATAGGCCGCACATGGCACAAATATTAATTTTACAATGGCTGCTTGATACACACAGGAAAAATTATATACGGCACAAGGGATTGGGGGTAGGGCAGTCATGTGTGCACAATTGACATTACTGACTGGGAAGTTTGTACACATGTACAGCATGTAGAAACATGACTGAATAAATTTAACGTTAAAAATTTATTTGACACTGCTTGCTTTGACATCAAATTACTGTAGTTTGACAAATTTTTGATTTCTATGTTAGTTTCGGCGTTCATAATGGCATTTTGAAATTTGTAATGTAATAATATTGTTACTTTGCATGATGATGGTCAACTCAACGTAAATTGTTAAAATTTATCAACTGATACTTAGTGCACTATTCTTTTAACCCTTTCACCACCATGGTTTGTCCCAAACCTATTGTCATTGGTGATGATTGTGGACCTGCTTACAGTGAATGGGGGTGGATGGGTTAAAGGGGAAATTCATGGCAAGATTGGACCTCAGCAAGTCAACTCTTACAAGCTGATGACTTTATTTATTGAAACAGTGTCATTAAAGATAAGATAAACTTTATGATTGATTACCTTGCATTCTTTCACAAGCAATTCTGGTAGTCAGGGACAGCTGCAAGGAATACTATATTTCTAGAAAACATTCCGTCATATGCAAGTTTAGAACTCAATTGTGTCAAACTAGGGTAAATTCATTCTCAAAATTGACTTGTGTAATCCTGAAGTTATCATATATTTACATGTACAATTAAAATAATAGTAAAATATGCTGATCCAGAGACTGGATACTGTAGTTACACGTATACTTAATGTTTATGTGATGTATTCATTCGGCACAGGAAATTTTAAAATGGTAAGTTTGTCTAACTGTATGCCACTGTCAGTGAATTGAAATGACTGTAGGCTTGCTGTCCTGTCTAGCTGTTCGTAATTCCTGATTTTCAACATTTCCTTCTTCACACGTGAAAGTGCAGGGCAGATTCCATTTTCTTGGTAGTACTGATTTCAGAGACCACAATAACTTCATAGTCTCCATACTTCTATGCAATAGAGTAACTTTGAGTCACTTTTCATGTGCCATTTAATTTTTTCATCGTAAAATCCAATACAATTTGTTTGAAAAGAGTTAAAGTGTAAATTGTACACAATGATGTGACATGTACTTTTATGCAAGTCATGGTGTTATAGGGGTAGTTGTGGATGTACTTGATCCGGACAAAATTCCGTAAAAGTTTGTGAATATACATCCTTTAAAATGTGTATTCACAAACTTCTACGGGAATTTGTTCGGATCAAGTAAATCCACAACATACATGTATATACCACTTCCCTCTCAGAATTTACTATGGTAATTACATACAGGCACTCTCTGTATAAAAACTGACTCTTTGTCACATATATTTACTATATTACTACCTGGTTACACAATTTTTGTTGTCCAGTGAACTGGTGTTTTGAAATCTACAATTCACTTACCATGTACATGTGTCAAACATGGCAGTGTAGCAGTGTGCAAAAGGCTAAGAGTTGCATTATCCAGACGTGCAAATTAAACAAATGAAACACAAATCCAGTACACTGCAAACTGTGTCATTCGTTAGTAGTTATCCGACATCGGCATTCCTGATTTCCACATATCCCATCAGCAGCACATGCCGTACAGCCCAAGGTCACAAACTCTTTTCAAAGGTAATAATTCTCAGACCCAAATGAGGCAGACTTCGTAAATTAGGCAGTATATTAGCTTTAACCCTTTCACCACCATGGTTTGTCCCAAATCCATTGTTTTCTATGGTAAAGTTGGACCTGTATACAGGGAACTGGGGGTGAAAGGGTTAATGTAAATTGTGGCTCAAAACAAAAAGGTCTCCGACACTGAATTTCCTGAATTGAGGTCGTTGCATTTTCCTTCATTCCAACCGTTGTTTTATTCATGAATTTTTCAGAAATCCCTACAAGGTTACAAGTATTGTAATAATGTTGTGGCTCACCATCTGCTCAATGATTCTGAAGCATCCGGAGAGGTCGGGTCAGGAATAACATGTTTCACGGCAACCATTTTTTATCCCCGATGGAATAACTAATCCAGTGTTGGTTTACTTTAGGTACACTTTTAACGTAATTCTAAAGATAGGCATAGAGAGGTGTCATAATTTTGAATTTTGAATCTCCGTTGTTACGATTTAGAGTCTGAAATAAAAATTTGATGTCTGAAAATAATATTTAACCCCTTTGGAATATTTATGTCATAGTGTCTGTGATATAACGCCCCAGGCAATGTAATTTTCTTAAAACCATGTGAGAAGCTGTCGAGGTGAAATTTCACACTCCCAGAATGCCTTGTGTGAGACAGCTGTCAAAGTTGATAGAATATTATCTGTATGTATGATTTTATGATTACCCAGTATGCATGGCTGCTGCCTCCGTTAATGGAAATTTTGTCTCTCACTTATTCTTCAGCTCTTTCCAGCAGATACAAACCTGTCCATTAGTATGTGATGGAAACGTTCTGTATGACAGAACTGTAGCAGCTTATGTTAATTAATACTGTGCCAGAAAATACACCTATGTCATCCTGAGCTGAATGGTTTATGGAGATCAGTACAAGGTCAGGGTGACTTTTTGGGTGGCTCAGCAAATATGTCATAAATTCTTGGATTTCAATGTAAAGGTCAGAGCAGGTCACATAAATAGTGCTACACCTTTGAGACTAACTTTTATTGTATTGTAAAGCAAATGGTTGCTTTATATATGAGTTTCACACTAGCTGTGGTGTGGTTAATTTTGAATCTTGTCGGAAGTACAGTGTTTTGGCCGTATTTTGTTTCTTTGTGTCAACCTGCTGAGCAACAACATTGATTGCTTTTGCACAATTATTTCGAAGCAGTCTTTTGTGCATGTATGATATCATGTTTATAAAGTAACCATGGAGACCCTCTCTAATCAGGTCTTGCTGGTTTGTGGTTGAAATATTAAATCACAGAGTTTGTGTCTATGTCATGCCATGGACGGCACATGCTGAACAGATGTACTGTGAGCTATACACTGCTATAGCTGGTAGACTCCATGTATTACTTTACAGCAGGCAGGCCAAAGATTTTATGAGACATGTTATACAGTCAACAGTCCCTCGAGCCTTTTTTTGCTTAAAATACCAACGTAGCCACTGTGTTAGGGTGCTTTGGAGTGTGGCTTGTCCCTGCAAGTAGATGTCAAAGGCTTGCGTCCATCAAAATGTTTGAACCGTGCTGACCGTTACAAACCATTTACAAGCCATAACAACACAAGTGGCTGTTGACAGTCCAGTCACACATTTAAATTCTATTTTACCTATCCGGAACAGATACAGAACAAATGACACTTACTGAAAACATTTTTTTGACATAGATGATACCCAACTGTTTCAAAGCAAGTGCTGGCTGATAAAGCTTGTAACACTTGTGATGGTTCATATTAGCTTGGTTGTTATATGGTTGCAGTGATTGTGATAATAATCAGGTTCCAATTAATTTCTTTCTTCAAAGCTCATCCAGTATGAAAACTAATTATACATGTGAAATTCAGTTTCTTTTTTACTTGGTGCTGACGCACTCCCTTCTCTAAGTGAAAAATGTTTTTTTGTGAAACTGATTTTCATGAAATATTGTGATATTGCAATCTTCACGTATTGCAAATGAGTTGAGGTTTTATCCACTCCCCATAAAGCAACTGTTTTCTTGTATGTCAGTTTCTATTAGGGAAGGTCCATACTTACACATGGCTGTTGGAAGTTTTTGGATTTCAGCGTATTAAGGTGTTTACTTTTTTTGGCAGATGTGTAATAGCAAAAAAGTTCAATTTTGGTTCTCTCACTCTATCCCAGTAAATCCTCTGTTTCATCTTTCATCTGTCCATACATATACTGTATGACAACAGAAACAATTTTATGAGATGACCATCTTTGTTCAGAAGTACAAGTACTTTCCAAAGGCCCAACACTAAATTCAGATAATTTAGGAATGATAGGCTCGGAAAATGGAAGCAGCAATGGTGGAGTTCCTGCTCTGAGACTTTCAGCTGAATCGTCAAAAAATGTTGACAGCTCCAGTTCTGAAATTGCACTTTTATCCATTTGTGAGCAGCATAGATTTCTTGATATAATGCGAAATGTTCCGTGCTGACCTTATCGGTGTACTCGGTAATATTTTAATATGCATGTGTAGAACAACCAGGTTATCAGACCAGGTAATCTGATTGCCATTCACCGGTAAGACCACACTTCAATGGCAGTGAATGGAACAAAATTAGAATCAGTTATAAGATGAGATTGCCTCCGCCCCCACACTGTGTTATCCGACCAGGAAGTCTTAGCGTGAGTGGTGACGGTGTCGGTCAGCCGGGCCGTGTGTGGGTGTGGAAAGGAGACAGGATAGATGGTATGACATTTCATGGCTTTCAATTGGAGTGGGAGGATGGTGATGACGGAGTACGCTTCAGGGCCAATCCTATTTTCTTTCAAAGAACGGAGAAAAAAGATGACATTCTGTTAACATATTAAACCCTGTACAGTCTCCATGGCCTGAGGGCAGACTAGTGAAATCTCATGAAAGCTTCATCTTCTGTGAATGTTAAATTATTAAGGTTTGGCTCAATGCGTTAATCTCAAGGTTTGATTTTTAGTGCCTGTGTACATGTAAGTCTAATCAGTAATTACAGTTGTGATGTCTTAATTTTGATAGCAGATAAAAGGAGTTAACTTGTATGAACAAGCACACTTTATATGCTCTCATGCTTTCTAAAACAAGTTTCTATACACTATTGTTTGTAGCCATTTTGTCACGGACTTTTCCGCAATGTATTGTTTGGAATTTATACTTTTACAACCTTATCCAGTTAAAAAACCCCAAACTTATAATATTTTTTCAGTCATAAAGGCTATTCTAGCTAAAATGGCTATGTAATGCATTTCGCAGATACTCTGAGAAACCTCAAAGTCCAAGTTTTTTCCCACTCCATAAAATAGGAATGACCATTATTTGTGGGTTTTAACCTACTTCCAGCCACTCAATTTGGAATCAAACTGAAGTTTGTACCAATAACCACTCAAGCATGGCAGTCATTAAAAACTTTGAAATTACATGCTAACATTTGCAGGTATCTGGCCAAAAATAGCAAAAAAAATTGTTTTTAAAAGCTGGCTATTTTCATATATCTTTTGTGAATTTTACTGCATTCGTTTTTGTATAATAGGGGTAACAAACTGGTACATGTAGGAATTGTTCAATTTACCAGGGTTCACCATTTGATATCAATAAATGGTAGTCATATATGGAGACGTCAGCATTATTACTATCACTGTACATTTAGACCCTGAATTGTTTACCAATGGTCCTAAAAATAGCAGACAACAGCAAGTTTATGATGTTACACACTGATGTAAACGCAACAAGAAAGAAAATGAACCCAAACACTCAATGAATGGTACACAGACTTGAAATTGCTGAAAATGAAATGTACAGGGAATTTTGAGGTGAACAAGTTTAGCATGAAATATTCTCTTTTGAATATCCACAGTATGCCTTTGCTTAAAAACAAATAAATGAATAAATAAAAACAACATGCTGAATATAAACACATCCGAAGGACCTTGTGTAGTTGAGTTAAGATATTGCACATAGAAGTGCTCTACAATCTTGTTGTCTCATTTGTGAGAAGTTTTTTTTCAGTTTACAAAACTAGGGAGGCCAGTGTGTCCTCTCATATTATTATAACAGATTGAAACATATAAATTTTACCTGCAGAATTTAACCCTTTGAGTGCTATAATTTTTCCCACCAAAAGTTTACTGCCACATTTTCCAAGGTGTTATAAATTTTTAGCTACTATAGACTATAGTCTACAGAAGCTATTGGGATGGGTATCCGTCCGTCGTCCGTCGTCAGTCTATATGTATGTATGTATGTATGTATGTCCCTTTGTGAGGCGTCCGTCCACTCAAATATCTTGAGAACCGCAATACTTACTGATTTGATATTTGTTGTGTAGATGAAAAGTATGATTTTGAGAAACATTTTTTTTTTAATTTTTGGATATTGTTGAAAATATGCAAATTAGTGCCAAAAAAGGCGTTTTTGGTAAAAATCTTCTTCTTCATAACCACTGATCAGACAGCTTTGTTATTTGGTATACAAGTCCTTAGGGATAACCCAACTGCATTTGTTCAATTTTGATGAAATATGCAAATCTGTATTTTTAAGGAAATTTTTTGTCATTTTTGGTCAAAACTTTATTTCATCAAAACCGCTCATATGACAGCTTTGATATTTGGTATACAGGTTCCTACAGATAAACTAAATATGATGTATTGAATATATGAGGAAATCTGCAATTTTGTATTTTTGGTGCAATTTTTGCCATTTTTGGTCAAAAAATGTATATCTCAAAAACTGCTTGTCTGATGCCTTTGATATTTGGTATACAGGTTCCTAGGGGTTTTCTTAGTGTGATATATTGTAATTTGATGAAATCTTCAACTTTTGTATTTTTGGGTAAATTTTTGCCATTTTTGGTCAAAATATTTGTTTCTCAGAAGTTACTCTTCTGATAGCTTTGATATTTATTATACAGGTTCCTTGGCTTTATCTTAATGTAATATATTGAAATTATGATGAAATCATCAATTTTGTATTTTTGCAGCTAATTTTGCCATTATTGGTCAGGCCATCCTGAAATGAGCTATCAAAGATATCCACCTTCTTCATCAATACATGTGTCTCAAAAAGTTATTCTCCACATAACACAGCAGAGCTCTGTCAACTGTTGGGTCGCTTGTTTTTTCAAAACCGCAGATCAGACCTCTTTAATATTTGGTTTACAGGTCCCTAGGATGACCTTAGTGAGATAATTTCATACAGTCAGGAAATACTTAATTTTGTATCCATGTCTATAGTAGCTTCAGGGACTTTGGCCCTATGTTTCTATAATATTTTTGATAATTTTGGACCAAATGGACATCACATTTCATTGGCTACGGATTTTTACCAAATTTTGGCAAAAATCTGAATAAATTTGACTGAGGTATATTTTATAAAGGTGGCAAAAAATTGACTTTGGCACTCAAAGGGTTAATATTATAGATACTGTTAAAAATTGTGGTAATCATATTGGTGACCTTTTTTCAACGTAAGTTTGGGTGAAGAACTTTGTTGCAAAAAAAAATATCTACAAATATGTGAAACCATTTGAGCTTGTTATCCATGATTGTTCAAGAAATGTTTTATCTTCTCACATTCAAAGTAGAAGGAAAATTTCAAATGTGGTGTCTCTGTGACACGTGTATATGTTCTTGTAGTCTCTGTTGCAGCAAGTCAACTACATTAATAGCTTGCATATACATAATAGAAGAACTGAATATGTGAAGGATCAGTCCTTTGTGAATGTTTAGGTAAACTTTCTCCATCATCTTGAGTATGAATTAAACGCCTGCAAATGGTCTATTCTACGCTTACAGGCACAAAAGTGAAATGCATCAAAAAGTACAAATGACAGTCTTCACCCGTTTGCAATAACCGAAGAGCAGAGTGGCAGCAGTGCGCTTGTACTTTGCTAGGATTTTCTAGTTCGCAGTGTCCTCATCACAAGTTCATATCAGGTCATGCCAGTCCCTTGTAATCTGTTTGACATCCTCACCAGTATATTTCAAGTAATTAAATTGGTAGAAAATCTGTCTATAGTGCTCTTTGAATTTTTTCCCTATTAACTAGCCACACTGCATGTTACCAATGCAGTCATCTGATCAAAGATGATAAAAAAGCTGCTATGTATCTTGGGAAATGATGGCACCTCCATTTTTTTCCTAACTCAGACATTTCGTTGATTTCATGGCAGTTTCTTCCCATTCCATCACTAACAACTCCCTTGATAAATTAATGTTACTGTGCATAATTTTCTCCCTAGCAGTGTACTTGAAAACAGCAACAGAGTATAATGCTCTGTACATTTGTGTTGTTGAAGTCCATTAATGAATAAATCTCGTTCACAAGGAGTTAGGGGCTACATTCAGTTGGTCACAATGATACACTCATCCTTAAAAAGTATACCTGATGAGATTACCAAACTAATCATTGTCTTTTTTATCCCAATTTTAGGACTGCTACCATTTACAAATACTTCTATGTCATTGGTCAAAACCTTGTAACACAAACTTTGTTTCTTCCCTGCAGTTTTACAAGTTCATTCCATGCCCAATAAAACGCTCGAATACTACATGTATAGGTGCCAACCTGTATGGTAGAAGGGGGTTTCAAAAACAAGGGTTTTTCCAAATTTTTAAAAAGTTCTACAATGTGTATAACGTAAGTCTGGAGTGTTGATTGATTGCCAGGTGAAAATTACCCTAGTTTGTCAGAAAACTAGACGCCGAGAGGTCTCTCCTCACTTTGCATGTTATATGCACTTTCAGGAGTATTTGACCTTTCCAATATCATTGAATTTTTGCACAAAAACTGGATGTGATATCAGTAGTGTATAATTCCTGTGCCAGGTAGTGTTGTCAATGTTCAATGTCTGGATCTTGAAACTGTCTGCACACCAATTAAAGTTACATATCAAATTAAAATGGACACCCTTGAAACTCAGTGTAATGCTGTAACAAGATCAGTCTGAGCATGGGACACACCCTGTAAGTAATGAATTTGATAAGGAAAATGATAATGGTGATGATGATGATGATGATGATGATGATGATGATGATGATAATGGTGATGATGATAATGTTGATGATGATGATGATGATGATGATGATGATGATGACCATGGGTATGAAAAAAATGGCATAAAATTTGTGTAATAACTATTTTTTTCATTGATTATAGATACATAGTGCTGTTCAAAATTGATTGTTGTGTCTTTGAAAAGTAATCAAAAATAATAGTTGTTGGTTGAAAAGATAGATTAGGTTTTAAGATTAATCGAAAACAGATACATGAATTTTACCAGCAGAAAGTTGTACGTTTAACCACCTCATTTGGCGTTCTCAATTTTGATATCAAATAAAGTTAGCTGACTATCATTCTAATCTCTGACCAGCTGTACGTGTTTTGTAAGGATAATGGAAGCCTTCATACACTGTACTCTACTGCCACTCCAGTTCCAGCTCTAACTCAAGGCAGGCAAACGTTTATTCTTATCAATTGTTCAATTGTTAATGGATAATGTTGAATAGCTTTGAAAGCAATTAAAGTAGTCCAGCGTTACCTGTAATAGGTAAATGTATACGTGTCCTTAAAAATTAAATATGATGTTTGACTGAAAAACTGACGCGGAGAAATGATTTATAGGTTTTACGCGGATGGGGTTTTTAATATTGTTTGTACAAGTTAAATACTAACTGCACTATGCTGTTAATAATCAGATTGTACAGTGTATTAAATCTAAACAGTGGCCTAATTTTTAGTCATTAATTCACATACATGCAAGTGAACAGCTAGATGTTCAGTAAAGGTTCATAACCTGTAAAGGTTCATAATCAGAAGTGTGTCAAAAGACATGAAGTACAATGTCATGGAGATAGTTTATACAGCAAGTTTTGTGTATGACCAATTTAATGTCTAACCTGTCAATGGGGCAATTGTTTGAACATTTTGGTAAATGGGACAGTGTTTTGACCATTTAAGCATTATTCATTACTTTTACATTCTCCCTGGCCTGAGCTTTATCTCTGCTTCACATAGTCTAGTACCATGGCTCAGTCTTTCAGCCATCATCTATACTACAGTATGGAGTATGGACGAAGGCCATCGTCCATACTATGGAGTATGGATGAAGGCCATCGTCCATACTATGGAGTATGGATGAAGGCCATCGTCCATACTACAGTATGGAGTATGGATGAAGGCCATCGTCCATAATAAGGAGTATGGATGAAGGCCATCGTCCATACTATGGAGTATGGATGAAGGCCATCGTCCATACTACAGTATGGAGTATGGATGAAGGCCATCGTCCATACTATGGAGTATGGATGAAGGCCATCGTCCATACTATGGAGTATGGATGAAGGCCAAAAGACTTGAGTTGAGGTCCTAGATTATGTTCCACAGTGCAATCAAGGCAAGTTTAATATCCTGAGTTGCTGCAACCAACTGTTGCCCCCACAGAGGCAAGTGGGTTACAATGATGATCTCTTTAAGATGTTATGTGCCAGTATGGGGATTGGCATTGTCCTGACAGAAATACTGTTGCAAGTGGAAGTAGTCTGTTGTCAAGTAGCTACTTACATCTTGTTTATATAAAAGAAATAAATACTTTGACCACTTTCGGCCGAAAGGGAAAGGTTTCGTTTCTCGTCCCCAAACGTGTTGATCTACAGAAGCCATGTCAGCCTTTAGTCATGTTTGCCATTTGCTGCTTCCTGTTGCTTGAGATATGAATACCTCAAGGATCACATGAAGGGTTATGTAAAGTCCTGAATCCACTGTGTTGCTGTCATCTTGTTGCATCTCACAATTACCACTGCATGTAAACATTTACACTTTGTTGTTTTTGTGTCAATGGTTGGATTTTCTGAGCTAAAAGCCAGCAGTAAGATAGAAAACCACATCACGGCACCATTTTTGTTAGAAATCAAAAATTAGGTACAAACCAATGACATTTTTGGTCTCAGCTTCTCCCATACACTAAGAATTCCAGGGATAAATCTTATGTTTACCTGTTACCTTAATTTTGCAAAGAGGTAGGAGAGTAAACTTTCAAGGCCGTGTTATTTTCATCACTGTATATTAGGTTTCTTTTTTCATGAATGATACAATAGGATGTCAGAAGATAAGGACTTTGTCTCCGTAAGGTTACACTTTGGGAGCTGACTTTGATGGACCACCAGTTTACATCTACATGGTATCAATTTGAGAACAACCAGTTCATTCAAATTTGTACATTACATGTACATGTAATGTACATTACATGTACATGTAATGTACATTACATGTACATGTAATGTACATTACATGTACATTATACATCAGGAGAGTTTCTGATAGAATGCACCCCAAGCATACACAGTACTGGAAAATAGTGGCAAGGAAAACTGCAAGTGCAAAGCTGGTACTTTTGCTTTTTTTGAATCAAAATGTGAAGACAAATTGTGGTTTTAGAAATTCCTGAAGATCACAACTACTAAAAGCAATTTCAGCACAATACATATACATAAGTGTGTTGAGTCATTGTACAGCCCCATGGAGTTACCAACAGCAATTCAGCTCTTCACATCATTCAAAAATAATATAAATAATTATACTATTGTCTTCAAACCACCTACATGTATTTTTACAGTGCCAACTATAATTATTCTATACAAATGTTTACAACCAGTAAGTTGTAAATACTAACCATCTGTTCTGTACCAGAATACATTTCACACATACATGGTGGTTGTTTGACTTGCTGTCTAGTCAGTAGATGTACAGAAGCTACCTCAGCTAGGTAACACGTCTCCATTCATGCTCTAATGTACTACGGTATTTTTACGCATAAAATATGATATAAGAATGCACCCTCAGTTAGGTTGTTTGATGGTACATACGCAGACTTTTTTGAGAAAACATAATGAAAGCAATGTATCCTGTTACAAATTGCCTTGATGAATTGCTAAAATTAAGGACTGGTCTTTTCCAAGAAAGAAAAACCAAACTTGATTGTCCAACATAAATTTCAAATGATGTGAGATCTACCAGTGGAATGCTTTGATAATCTGATATTAAAGAGGAAGATTTCAAGCAGTTCAAAGCATGAACATTCAGGTCAATCATACACAACAATACATGTATTTCAAATAGTTGTTCACTATGATATTCACATGTACATGTAAAATCAATGGTAGGCAGTTTTTAAACTGTTTGAAAAGCCACCATATATTTGTGTGTAAAGCAATAAAGGTTGTCATAAAATGATTTGCAAGCATCATCTCACATTTGAAGAAATAGAATCACAAAATACATAAGAATACCATATACCTACATGTATGTATATGAATTATAATATGTGTACATATTGACGGCAAACTTTGATCATGAATGTTTTTTTGCTATTTCTTTGGTACTGCTGCTACTGTAAATTGCTTAGTGCAGATTTTCAAGTTTATAGTACTGTATATACCAAGCAGTATAAACTGTGGACCTTAACTTGCATACCTACCCAGCCTGAATCCTTCTTTTCAACTACTTAGCTGATGGTTCATTTTGGAAATTATAACCTTTCTTGTACCTGTATGCTGATATATGGAACAACAAATCTTTTGAGTCCTTTAGAGTTTTCTTCAATACACACAATAACATACACAGTATGTACATGTACTAGTATGTGTTCCAATCATAATGTAAATAGAGTTTTCACAAATCTTTGTCACAACTTTAATATTGACTCATCACTGTAATCATGCAAAACACTATTTACTCTTGAAGACCACAACTTCTCAAACAGCCTGAAATAGGCATGGACTTTTCACCAGCCTTTAAAGTGTACTCACGATATTGAGTAAATGTCCCGTGGCAAACACGCACCAAGAGAGAGAGAGAGAGAGAGAGAGAGAGAGAGAGAGAGAGACAGACAGACAGACAGACAGACAGAGGCAAGGGAGCAAGACCGAAGGCAGAGTGACAAACATACTTACAAATGGATTTATGTGACAATGCACAGACAGTTACTCATAGATCTTTAGAAAAACACACGATTTTCAACATACAGAATGATAATATATGTGTCAGAGCAACCTTTTGATGTCTTGCCATTATCATCAATCAATATGCACTTTTTAATGGTGCTCACATACCTTTTAGTGTGATCTTAATTTAATGATTTTTATCACATCCACATTCTATAAATAGCGAGTTTCCATAGTAACTTGATATTTGCAGCTGACCCATAACCTTTGATGAAGAAATCATGAAAGTTTGATTGAAGAGAGTCTAAAACAAATGCTGCAATTTTCCTCATTTTTGGTACTCTGTTCCGTGTATCAAGTAATCATGTGGTCATCAATTCTTTAATTTGCGACAGTAATCACAATGTTTCCATATATTGCCTAAAGTGCATATGACTGAAAATTCAAGAACACTTCACAAGTTCAGTCCCCATACATTTATGGTCCGGAGCATGTATAGTACTGTAAGAGAGTATTATCAAAGCATTGTTACTACAGTATACATTGCTCTCAGACACCAATCTCAGAAATAACACTGAAAAAATATCAAGACTCAAAGACACAGCCTTGGACTCCGGAAACCAGATTTTCACAAATTGCACGCACTATTCTGATCAATAGCTCATTGCTCTCAATTGAGATTGCTTAATTTCCAACTACTCAAGCTAGATGGAGGTCTCTTATGAGAGGGCAATGATGGGATTTTGTGTTTTCTAAAGAAAAGGAAATTGGTATTTGATTTCCTGAGTTTATAGCTGTGGTGATTGCAAAGAGCCTTCTTTGCTGGAAGTATTGCAACAATCATTGATGTCGTGGCAATCTAACCTCTTACTTTTGTAAGTCCAGTTAAAAAAGTTAAACATAACAATTCTAGCTTTGGTAGAATAAAAAAGCTTAACTAAGCACCAGGCTGTTATCACTTTGTCATTGATATTTGTAGTTTGATTTCGTTTGTACCAAATCCTGCCCAGAAGGTATCTTTCATTTCTGCCATCATGTCCAGAAGGTCTCTTTTCACAAAGTGCTTCCAATGTGATGCTGTGGTCTGTTGATTGATTCATGCCCTGAGAAAGCTCACTGTAATTTCAAGAACCAGCAGATTTAGCCTGGGAACTAGAAACTGGCAAACTTTCTATTTAAATGCAGGGTTGGGTCACTGTACTTCACATGATAAATGTGCATGAAGGGTTCCATGATAAAAGCTAAGATAACACCCTGTGTGTTGGTTCAAGACTGCATTATTGTATAATTTGGATTTTTGATGACCTTCAAAGATAGCATGGTGCTGATGGTTCAGTGTATTATGTTCTTGCTTAAGAGATAATTGGGAAAAAAATATTTTTCTGATCTTTGTTTTCATGACGTATTTTAGTAAATGTCAGATGTTCCAAGATAGCTTACTGAAAATTGGCTCGTATGACTTCATAAAAGCCCTTGGATTTGTTCCATCAACAATCCTGTACCTCAATGAAAGTGATGACACAGATGGAACACTACAGTACACACTTTCAAAAGTATCGCGTCATCGGAAGCCTGACAAGGTCAGAAAGCATATTGCTTATTAAATTTTCATGCTAAGGTTAACAGGGACGCTCATTACGTGTGGTTATTTTATGATGTCAAGTGTTCCAAATGGCAGGCCACTCATGTTTTCACGTTTTTTTCAGAATTATTTCTATATCTATAAATGTTCAAGCATTGTAGAATTGACCCGAGCCATCAATGCACGTATGGTACATGAAATAAATAAATGAATGAATGCCATACACCATATACGTCTAATATGTTTTACTTCTCATTTCTCTGTCCATCCTTTCTTGTCCATATCAATGTTTTGCTAATGAAGGATTGTTAAGTATCAGATGCACAGACATATAGATGCTGCCAACTAGTGGAACATATGGTCTTGAACTTGGTATAGTTGATTTTTTCATGAGAGGATGATGAGCTAGTGTATGGATATTTTTACAAGTGTAGGAAAAGGCATGTGACATGAAGCATGAATTTAACATGAAAGCTGGTCAAATTACTGGTATTATAAATAAGTTAATGGTTATACTTATTGCAAGTAAATATAAATTTGGTGCAAAGAAATCTTGAAGTATTTCCTTTAGTTGGTAAATATCGATATAAGGTATGATTTATAATCAGAATATGTGTATTGCAATTGAAAATTATTATGTTGTTAGATGGGGTTTTAGCTCCAGTTTAATTATTATGGGCAAATTTGCATTATGTTGCACAATATAAACCACACTGTAGCAGTATACTGGTATGTTTAAAACTCAAATCACTCTCCAGTCATTGCTTTGAATGTTCATTGTTCAAAATCCTATCACCAGTGTAAACTTCAAACTGCCTATCTTGGCAATTTATGGTGTTTCGGGGAAGATCAAACAATAATTTCATCATTGATTTTCACACATAAAATCTTTGGTGCAGGGGATGACGATGTTGTATGTGTGGGTCTTAATTACCCACAGTTCCTAAGCAAGATTCAGAAATAGCTTGAAAGTTTTGCAATCAAACTTTGCATAATGTTCTATCACAGTAGTTACTGTCGGAGATGTTAATTGAGATTATTTGTAACACCTCACGTGACATGTGTACTGGAACTGTACCTGTCATGCATGAAATGCTTTCTGATTCTGATCTTAATATTTCCATGTTGTGTAGTAATACCATATTCTTGCATGGTGATTTTCTTTTCATCAACAATTATAATGTCCATCTAAAGCAACATCTGAATTGAAAAAGGGCATCAAGTGTACAGACACTGGTGTGGAACGCAAGGGAATATTAGTGCAATGCCATTCACACTGAACAGTAACACAGCCCTTTCACAAGGCCCCCAAGTCAATGGACTTCAATAAATGATTGTGTTCAGTCTCTACACAGTACAGGTTGATATCATACTCATAGACTTTCATTAGTCCTTGACTTCCCTCCTTTCCATGAAAACAACTGTGACAACTCCATTCAGAGCTGAACTTTGGATTTGGAATAGTAGTCGGTGACTGTGAATTATGTCAAATTAAAATAGTTGCATCCATATCAGCAAGTGTTTATTGTAAGTTGTATTCCAGTCACTTATCAGACGGAGTAACTGAAGAAAAGGTACAATTTGATGTGAGTCATATCTCATCGGTCTAGTTCAGGTGATGTCTCATGGTTAACCTCATTCTGTGCCTCAGCTGCATTTTCACACTATCCACTTTCATCAGGTCATAAGGTCATTGAGAGATCTGAGAAATAAAAATTGTGACACAAGGAGGATTTGAACTGTGTGACATGCCGTCCTATCAGATTTAAGAGTAGCCCCAACATGGTCCCACTGGTGAGTTCTCACCAACAAATCTGCATACCTTGAAACATCAGCCAACCTAGTCACAGAGCTCAAAGACAACCGTGTTGCCAGTTGGTGCTTAATAGTTGTATCAAAGTCTGGAGTCTAGGTCACAGAGTTTTACTTGCTGTGTATTGCCGCTGGGATTCTTAATGGCAGGAAACACTTGTCAGGATATATTTATTCATGAAATTGTCAGTTGATTCTATCCAAATCTCTGATTCTGCCGCCTTCCAGCTTGGCCTCACAGCTGAACTTACAAGAGGTATAAGGCATCAGGCGACTCTGCAATTACTGCATAAATTAACTCTCTTTACTCAAGACTGTGGAAACTTAGTGTGGAAATTAAAACTGAATCTGCTGTACATTTCATGTACATTTGTGTATTGATTTTTAATCCTGGCCTTTGCATAAATCAAATTTGTTTTGACAAATTGATTTCAGGTTGTTAAGATGTCTGCAGGCTATTGACTCACGGCAAGTACCCTATCGGTGCATTGCTTTGATGTGTTTAGTATGGCTGTAGAATTATCACTCTTTAAAATGGTGCTTCTGGCAGTGATAATGTTTTCAAAAATATTGAACCGTATTTGAATTCTCAATATGTTTTTCTAACTAAAGCACTGCTTGGGTCCTATACATGTACAAGAAAGTTTCTGAGCCTCCACTGTTAGGCTACACACAACCTTCAAATTTTAAAACTTTTAAAACACACCACCACCCCACCCAACCCGGTTCTATGTACAAATCTAACATCATCAATAGAAAAAAATAAAGGGCTTTAATTGAACCTTGTAAGTAGATTTTGTATCTGAGATTGAGAATAGATTTCTCAACGTTCCTTTGATTTGATTGCTTGAGCAGAATTAATTATAAGAGGATAAAAATAATTGTAATACGTTATTATTTGAGAAGCTAGTATTGGATGTAATTATTTATGCTACAGATTTTCAAATCAGAGCATTGCCCAGTGACACACAATCTACAGTGTATTGTTTTGTATGTGAAAATTCAACAGCCATAATTCTTCAGAAAAAGTACGTTGACACATGTTATAATGATTGTGTAATAAATTGTGTGTAATTCCTTTCACTGCCATCAGAGAGACTGTATCAGTACGTGTATGTGGAAGTCATTCCATAGCATAGTGCCTCACTGCATAGATTTTGCTGGTTCATAAGAAAATAAAGCATATTTTGCTTGTTGCCTCTGTAGCTTTGACAAAAAAACCTATATGGTAAAACAAAGATACTGAAATTAATAAAAATGATTCAAAATTACTTATTCATGGCGATGAGAGAAGTGTAATCAAACGTATGTTCCGGTTAGCTTTCAATGTCTCACCCAACAGTTTAATCAATGAAATGAAAATGACATAAACAAATAAAAGACATGAAAAGATGAATACTTTTTACAGTTCATGCTTTGCAACTGGATAGAAACTCAAATTTCATCTCATCAATTTTCTATAGGCTAGTAATTTGATAATAAACACTACACTTGCTATGGTACAGTTGTCACAGTCTGTTTTCATCACTTTTCTAGTATACAACACATGTTGTCTTGTTAACACCCACCATATTGAACTAGGAAGCTATTTCCAATTTTCATTCAGATTTACTGGTCTATCCTTTTGTCTCTGTCTTTGATGGTATTGGGGGATGGGGCGGGGAGTTGAACTACTTTAAATAGCAAAATATCAGTACTGATAACCTGCATTCAATGACATCAATAATTATGATAATTATGAAAGTTAGAGTCACTTGGACTGTAATTAAGTGTACAATAGTGATTGTTCATTTGTACTATTATACAATTCTGAAATCAAGTATTCCAAAATTAATTGTATATTATATATTACGATCATTAAATATTTTTAGCATCAGTTGATACCCTTGAGATTAATTGGTTGCATTGACATAATTATTGTCATTTGGTAGCTGTAATTGCCTATGATGGTATTTTGTGGATTTGAGTAATACCCAGGGCTCGAAAATAACTTTTTTCCCTGGTAGTCCCGTTGGGCTACCATTTTCTAAAGTTGGTAGCCCAGTGACAAGGTCTGGTAGCCCATGCATGAATGAAGAGTTTTTTTGTATAGGAAATTTTTATTTACCGGTATATCTAGACAATGAAAGATTTATTTTGCATGATTCTATCCAGGAAGTGAATTTTCTAGTCATTTGACATCAATACCTGCAGATCATAGGAGAACGGTATAGCATGTGTAGTGGACAACGGTGACGCCTCAAAGCTTGACGAGCTATATTCACACATACGCAGAGCTTATGTACAAATTTTGATGTTCGCCATGACAACGACTTTTCACTCAGCACGTGTAAACATAACATGGCTAAAATAGATTGGCTATGAATTTCAGGATGGCAACTTGGTACAGTCACGTTCCTAATACTTTCGTGGCGGCAATTTTGGCTATATTTCTACAGTACACCATAGTACACTATCATGGGATGATCTCGTACACTTTGGAAAGCGTAATTTGTGGATGGCCAGACAGCATTTTCTTTGCAGTTTGAATAATTTTGTGTTTAATTGTGATTGATATATTGTGATTAAATAACTATGAAAATAAATTTTCATTGGTTATCATTCCCCGAGCCTGTCATCCAAGTACATAAGGATAATAACATAATGACACTTTATTGAAAGTTTGTCGCAACAAATTCGACTGCTCTGTCGCCTTTTAATTTTCATAACTGGGTTGACTGTATGAGTGTCGGTCGTCTCACAGCGACCAAAATCATGTCGCTCACTAAGTAAGTTCATGTCCCAGGCTTTGGTAGTCCGTGTGGGCTACCATTTCATGGGTTTTGGTAGCCCCAGAGAAAAGTTGGTAGTCTGTGGACGCGGGACTACCGCTAATTTCGAGCCCTGATACCATCTCACTGTAAGGTCATTTTTTTCCCCTAATTTGCAGCATCTCGGAAGCTGTTATCCAATTGGTTGGCTGAATCGTACAGTTATCACTGAATTATACACAAATAACTTCCTAAGTTGCTGTGAATAGTGACAATTGACCAATCAGATATAACTTTCCGAGCCACTGTCTCCGATAAAAGTATTTTCTCCATGAATTTATTATATCACACGAAAGTTTGGCAAAATTTGTCACAGTGTAGATGCCACAGACCATATACCGGTACATTACATGTTTGTGATACTTTAATGGCTTTGCATTTCGGCCAGCAACATTGTCCAAACAATATTTCTTTATTTGGCCCTCTATTTGTGCATCCTTAATATTCATTAGAGAGTGGGCAGTGTGATTGCACAACGTACTTATTTTGGCAAGCCACGACCCAAACTATCAAACATTCAAGTTGAATTATTACGCACCAGAATGTCAGCATATCATGAAACTTGATGTTCACTGCTGGTAAAGACACTGTACTCATAATTAGACAAGTATATGGGACAGCAACTCTTCCAATAGATTTTATCTCATAGACTTAAAAGTTAAAGTTGTGAAAGTGGTTTTCAAAACTAATTTCATTGTATTATGGGCTGAACAGTGTCAGGTATAATCAGCATCAAGGTAAAGTTTGTAAGTAAAGTCATTACACTGTGTATGTATTGCATACTATAAGTACATGAAATCATAGATCTGCCTGATAATTCTACATGTCAGTCTCCTTTGAAATTGTTTCAAGGGCGTTTAAATCAAGGATACTGGATCTTTTATCTATAAATATATCATTACCTATGTTAGAAAGAATACATACTGGTAAATGTACAATGAAAGCAATGTTCATTCATTGAACCTTCTTGAATCAAGCACAGTGTACATGCTACTGGTTTCTTGTAAAGAATTTTTTTTTCCATGCCCTATTTTTAGTCCCCACGGACAACGTCCCGGGGGACTTATAGGTTTGGTCATGTCCGTGCGTGCGTGCGTGCGTGCGTGCGTGCGTGCGTGCGTGCGTGCGTGCGTCCGTCCGTCCGTTCACGCAGATATCTCAGAGATGCAGGGAGTGATTTCATTCAAACTTGGTACAAGGATTACTTCATATGTCATACAGATGCACGTCGATTTGTTTTGTGATGCGATCCAATATGGCCGCCAGGCGGCCATTTTATTACGATTTTTTCATGTACAGAGCCATAACTCAGACATGTTTCAACTGATTTTATTCAAAGTTGGTACAAGGACATTGACCAATGTCATAGATATGCATGTCGATTTGTTTTGTAATATGATCCAATATGGCCGCCAGGCGGCCATTTTATTACAATTTTTTCATGTACAGAGCCATAACTCAAAAATGTTTCAACCGATTTTATTCAAAGTTGGTACAAGGACATTGACCAATGTCATAGATATGCATGTCAATTTGTTTTGTGATAGGAGCCAATATGGCCGCCAGTCGGCCATTTTATTACAATTTTTTCATGTACAGAGCCATAACTCAGACATGTTTCAACCAATTTTATTCAAAGTTGGTACAAGGACATTGACCAATGTCATATATATGCACGTCGATTTGTTTTGTGATACGATCCAATATGGCTGCCAGGCGGCCATTTTATTACAATTTTTTCATGTACAGAGCCATAACTCAGACATGTTTCAACCGATTTTATTCAAAGTTGGTACAAGGACATTGACCAATGTCATACATATGTATGTCGATTTGTTTTGTGATACGATCCAATATGGCCGCTAGGCAGCCATTTTATTACGATGCTTTCATGTACAGAGCCATAATACTCACACATGTATTAAGCTAATTTATTCAAAGTTGGTACAAGGAGATTGACTAATGTCATACATATGCATGTCAATTTGTTATGTGATACGATCCAATATGGCTGCCATTCGGCCATTTTGTTACGATTTTTTCATGTACAGAACCATTATACTCAGGCATATCTCAAAGTTGGTACAAGGACATTAACCTATGTCATACATATGTAGGTCAATTTGTTTTATGATATGATCCAATATGGCTGCATGGCAGCCATTTCATTACAATTATTTCATGTCCTTAGCCAAAACTTGAGCACGTCTCAACTGATTTTATTCACCAATTTTATGCAAACTTTGTACAAGGACATTGACTTATGTCATGCATATGCACATTGATTTGTTTTGTGATACAATCCAATATGGCCGCCTTGTGGCCATTTTTTCCCGATTTTTTCATGTCTGGAACCATAACTCAGACATGTATCAAGTGAATTTATTCAAAGTTGGTACAAGGACATTGATTTATTTATCTGTATGTATGTGGATTGGTTTCACGAGATGGTCCAATATGGCCACATGGTAGCAATTTTGTTATGGTTGTTTCATGTCGAGAGCCATAACTCTGGCAAGTCTCAACTGATCTTATCCAAAGTTGGTACATGAACATTGATATACTTGTTGATTTTTTAACAGTAAGATCAAATATCGCTGCATGGTGGTGATTTTGTTACAGTTTTCTAATGTACAGAGCCGTAACTCAGACATATTTCCACCAGTATCATTCAAAGTTGGTACAGGACATCGACCTATTTCATACATATGCTCGTCAATTTGTTTCACGTCATGTAGCAGTAACATGTCAATTATTGAAGTTTCGTAAGTAGGCTAATATGTCAAGAAATACTACATCAAATTCATGAAACTTTGTGCAGATGTTAAGCTCACATTGCTTTAACATTGAAAAAGACATTTATCAGTGTCATTTTAATTAATTTGTAATTGCATAAGTAATGGACTTACCTAATTAGAGTGATATAGCCACAAATTAATACAACGTCAAATTTGATGAAACTTGATACAGATGTTGATCTCATAGTTTTGTAGATACTGCATCAAACTTTATGAAATATGGTACCAGTGATAATCTGTTAAGTGTTAGGATTGTATGCAAAAATGTTTTGCAACATCCTGTTGATTAATTCCTAGTTGACTCATTTTATGAACTTTAGGATGGTGCCTACATTGGTTTTATGTTTTCATCACCATGGATCTCATTCTTGGCCATTGAGCGCCATCTCTATCAAAGTATTTTTATCACAAACCTAATTAATGAAGAGGACTCTATCCTCTCTGAGGACATGTAATCAATGTACCCATTAACAAGTGGGGACTGTGTCATCAACGATGACTTGTTTAATTGAGCATTTTGACATGTTTTCCCCAAAGGCAATGTGTACTATCCTTTTGTCTCAGTGCGATGATTTAATCTGTCAAACTGAGGCAGCCCCTTCACAATTTTAATCTGCAGTTGACGAGTTTCTGCTTTGAGTTGTGTAAGGGTGTAGCCTATATAGGGAGTGGAGTTTTTGATCACTTGGCTACAATGCAATGCAATGCAATTCTACCAACTCAGAGTGTACCGTACTTAATGACAGCTTGGTATCACAAATGTTACCAAGTTTAATTTAAAAAATCACATGGGAGTAGTAAAAGGATAATTTAGAGTGCAAGTTCATGTGAAACGGACACGCGTTCAATGAAATCCAATATAGTACCGTATAGTATACCTTTACAAGAGAAAACAGGTAGATATAAAGTTACATGTACCTTCCAGATTTTAAAATGAATTCCCATTTTCATGTATTGCAATTTCAAATTAAGAATTGTTGCAGCCAAATCAATTTTTTGAGTCATCTTCTACAAACTTCTTGTGTCGCTCCTTTTGAGACAAGCCATGATTAAGACAAAAAGACAGGTTTAGACAAAAGAGATAGAAAATCCGTAAGACTCTTGTAATTTTGTAGTAAAAAAAACGCCATTATAAATGATTAAAGTAGTAGTTGTTATCAAAATGTAATGAGAATATAGATGATAACCCTGCCCACACCCATGTAGATGTTGCACTTCACAAATTAAACTTAAACCTTAACATGGCAGTTACCAATTTATAATTACATATAAAATATAATTGTGGTTGTAAAATTTCTGGGAAAGTATTGATTGAAAACAGGTTTATGGATAAAAAATTGAGTTCCACAAGAAACTTTATTATGTTTTGTAAGTACTGTATAGCTTTACAGAAAATTTCACACAACCTGGTACTGTTAACATATCTGCAGTAGTAAGACTTGTCACAGGCAGGGATATGTCATTGAAATGGACACACATATATTTTTTAATGATGAACATGATACTAGTTCACTGACAAATTGACCTAGGACTGTACCGACAGTGAGTGGGTGGGTACAATTTAATGCAGTACTAGTTGTTCAGGTCATATGATCCCTTATGAAACATTTCAGCTTCAGGGTGAAAGTATTTTTGCTCAAAAACAGTAAATGACAACTAGCTCACGGGGAATTGAGTCCACTGCCTTGTCGCCAAATGTGCGTAACAAAGCGCCTGGCTCAACTATTAGGTATAATGAAACACAGAATATTCCTCTTCCCAAGACTACATTTCAGTGGACTCCAACTCTATCTTGTGACAAAGTGAACAAAAAGAAATTAGTCAAAGCAAGCAGGTGGAATAACTGTTTCATGATCAATACACTTGGCCATGCACTTGATTCATCGACTTCTCCAGTATATGACTGCATCATTTATCCATCAAGATCATGTTCAACCTTGTTCAGTATATCAATCAGAAATAGATGGTAATTGGATTTTTCAACATATTGCAGGGAAGTATAATACGTGACATTATCCAAACCACAACTATTGGGCAGTGTCTATAACCATGAATCCACTGACAACACCTGCTGATTTTAACAATCCATTGTCTTGTAGGTAAGAGTCTAGCTGTCCAGAAAGCCACACCTAAAAATTGACTTATTTATATCCGTAAAGCTATCTCTGTGTAGGCTATGGCACACTGTACCGGTACACACGAGACAAAGCTAAAAGGAACCCCTTAGAGTTCAAAGGGCCCCGTATATTTCTACTCAGTCACATTATTTATTCATACTTTATTGATTTGGTCCATTAGCCACATGACCAAAAAAAACTAAGAAATCAATGTGAGAGTAAAGCATACCTGGATATCTGATATGCTAAAATCTAATAGGAAGTTTTAATTTCCAAGTGGAGAGCAGTGTTTATAGATCGAGGAAATAAAAGGAATTTAAAAGTTCAGCTAATTTACTGTGAGTGCATTTCCTTTCTCAGCATACATCTCATTCATATTTTATTTGTATGTTTACCTTAAGTTACAAGGGTTTTTTTATTCATATGACTTGAGGTAGTGTTTTTGTACATAAATAATGTAGTGAGATGAGAACTATATCATACTCCTGCCCACATGATCTTGGTTTAATAACCTGCTTGTGAACTTTGCATCAAATCTGTTGAAATGCTGCCGTGATGGTACGTCTGCTTGGGAATTTATCGTGAAAAGTACTGCATCAATCAACCAGTTCTAGTAACGGCATGTTACCACATTCTTTCCGTCGGTGTTCGGAGCTGTGTTTTGAATTGAGCATCGTTTCTCAGGAATGGGTCATCAGAATCCATCCTTTAATCATATGCAGGTACAAAGCACAGATAGGATTCCATGGATGAATTGATGTATCTCATCCAGGAGATAGGCCCTATGAAAAACACATAGACACTCATATTATAATATATTGCAATGCATAATATGTGTTTTTGGGACATTGATGGTGTATATGGACCGAAGTCCTAGCTTCTCTGTCACTCTAAAACGTATCTTTCTGACTTTGTTTGCCTTTATTGATAACAACCCTGTAATTCTTGATAAGGATGATCTGTCATTTTAAATGAATAGCAGCAGATTTACATCTCAGGGTTTTAATGTTGTTCACAGTGAATGAAATTTTTCCACTTTATTACAATCAGTGAAATTTTAACACCAGCATTTCTCACCTTACTGGCACAGCATCAAAAATTTGCTGATTGCTATCTGTGAAATTATTTACCAATAAGTAAAACAAGGGACATCTGACAGAATCTTTTGATCAGCCATATCCTAAAATCACAATGTATGACGGTAATAAAGTAAGACAGTGTTAACCCATGACAGAAAAGTGATTCTAAAAACCAGATTTGGTTGCATTGACACCAGAAGCAAATATCCAAGTACAGCCTTCTGTGTATTTTGTGAAATAACCTTTTAAGCACTTACTGCCTGGGCAGTAACCAGAAATGACTCTTCAAGAAGTTGTGTATCGATAACATCATTCATTGCTTTAATAATTAAGTACACAGTAATAGATGGCAGCATGTTGTACAAGATTTTACTAGTATGTCATGTTTTCAGCAACATATACATGTACTGTACCAACATTTGATGAGAACATGTTTGAGAAATTGAATGATAAAATGTGCAATGAGTATAGTTCCCTATACTGCCAATACAATCACAAACATATGGCTCTTCTGTCAGTTGTCACAAAGAAACCAATTTTCTAATCTCATTAATATGGTGTGCTTTAATAAATACCATGTATGAGGTAGACCATTGTAATTGAAGCAGTTACCTAGGATTGCAAATTCCATGTGAGTTTACTTTTGCAGTTTGAAACCAATCCAGTGAAAATTTTTTCACTGGCATGAATGTCGGGTACCCTTTTCTTCTTGACCTTCCTAATTCTGTCACACAGTATACAAAGAATTAATAGACAAGTAGTGTAGTTCATGATCAAGAGCAAAAAATTATTTCTTTTGTAATCAAAGGTACCTGAAGTTTAAGCAGTATGTTCCTGAAATAATTGAAAATAAAAATTCCTCTGAGGACACCGTCTTAATTGTATCCTAAAGCTTGTGCCCACAAATCTTCAATCATGCTTCTAAAAGTTTGCATCCATGACATCATGAACTGTATTGAAATGAGTTCTGGATGACCTTGAAATGACAGCTGTTGATAATGGAGCGTCTTGATCTGTGTTCTGAGATGACACTGATGTACTGACAATCATGGTTAATCTGCTTGTAACCCGGATTGGTGATTGACAGTGTTGTTCCATTGACAGTAATTTGACTCTGCAGTGTCACATGATGTGATGTCATTCACATCAACGGTCCCTCCTCAAAGGACAGTCTTTTGATTGACAGTATCTGCATATTGTGACACTGTCATGATTGATTGACAGTGTTGTTCCATTGACAGTAATTTGACTCTGCAGTGTCACATGATGTGATGTCATTCACACCACGGTCCCTCCTCAAAGGACAGTCTTTTGATTGACAGTATCTGTATATTGTGACACTGTCATGATTGATTGACGTTGCTTGTCAGAATTATGACAGTGTGGTGATTAACAGTTTGCCAACATTAGGACTATGATGTGGGTCTGCCCAGATTGACAGCATTTCAAGGCCACTGTCCTTGACAGACACTTCAAAGTGATATGAAATGATATGCTAGTAGCTCCATAACAGTTTCCCCACGTTAAAGAATCTTTTGAAGCACAACACATCTAATATCATCTTCCTTTTTTGAGATCTTTGGTAAGAATATTATGAACGCATAGTAAGTGATAACATTTTAGAATAACGGAGCATCAACTGAAGGTACTGTTGGCTAATGTCTTTAGAGATCACCTACTCGTGATTTACATGCATAGCTTTTGTCTGCAAGGACCAGCAGATTGCAGCATAGAGTCAGGGAGATTAGCTATAATGAAACGTGTCCTGTCTTGAGGGCAAATTGTCTCAAGGGGATGTTACGGACATCCAAAAATCTCACAAGACAATTTAATTACTAGATCATGCCTGACAGACAAAAGAGAATCTGTATTGAGATGGGCTTCTGTTGACACACAGACAACCCATCATTACATGACTGCCACAGGCTCTAGATGTAGCTTACAGAAAGTTATCCATCACCTATCTGGACTCACCAGCCCTTTAATTGGTACTAGCTATATGCTATCCTTGGTCAAGTGGAAATCAGGGTTTTTAGGGACTTCTGAGCAATATGGCATTGGGTGCACTTTGAGTCAGAAATAGCATTATGATGGACAATTTAGAGACATTGATGAACCATACATTGAACATGGGCTGGCATGTGGTAGGGTGGCCCTTGTCTTGTTCATGACTTGTAAACCTGCACAGCATAGGGCACCGGGGAGTCTATTTTGCCATAAACACTGCTTTGGTTTTTAGATACACTGATTGTAAGTTGAGAAATATACTGGTATAAATTGTGATGAATTCCATACAGCGTATACACATACTGGCTCAAAAATCATAGTGATAATGCTGATTCCTAAGGACACTGTTGTTCCTCGTCAAATTTGTTTGAAATTTTTGATATGACTAACTTGGAAATTATGCATACAGGAATAATGCTGTTTCTCTGACATGGTACTTTATTGTTATTTATTTCAAACCTGACATAAGTGTTCACCCAATGTAGTGTTTTGCTTGGTGATCCAATATGGCTGCCATCGTGTTTCATTTTCTGTCAAACATTGGACAATGACAGTTCTATATCTATTTGCTCATTTGCATAATATGCAGACATAATTTTACTTTAAAAAAGACCAAATGTATATTTGCTGTCTGTATTTTTTCTTCAATATTTGCTGAACTACATTTACAAGGTTAATAAATGTTTATAACAATAAATTTATGCAAAATTCATGTTCCAAATTTTGCCGTGTTATGGTATTTTCGGTTTTCTTTCCTCTTTCCCATTATCTATTCAACATAGAATGCTATTTCACAAGAATATTAGGTATGCACATTCAAGAGCATATTTTTAACGGTATGCTGGAATTTATACTTTGATAAAGACTGGCTTCTTCAATTACTTGCTAATATGGCATTTTCCCTTCAGAATGTCCAAATTACATTGAAGAACAAAATCATATGAAATATGAAGTATACTTGTCAAATTATAATCAACAATTTACAGTTGTTGAGGAATTTTATCTGAAATGAAATGTAGTCAATGACAATAAAAATGACAGAGAACTGTAAATCTGCATTCTTTTAATATCGATTAATCCTGAAACTTTGGCATTGTTGCTCAGGGTGACAGTGTGTGAGAAAGTAGTTGCAAAAAAGTGGCATGTAATTACTGAAATGTCAGATCTTATAACATTGACATGATCATGTATCTCTGATGAACTGGTACAGGTACCCCAAGCCATACTCAACTATGGGGCTTTGTTGTGTCTTTCCTTGTTTGAAAAAGTAAATTACGAGATGGAGAGGGATTACTGAGACCAATCCAAATAGGTCGTGATTCAGGTTTCAGGAAATAGAAATGTCGAAGAAAAATTTAAAGCTTATACAGTTTGCTGTCTGCTTATAGTTGTAGAACCAATCAGAGCATTATAAATTTATGTTTTGATTTTGTATTCTCTCTCATATTTCTCCAACTAACATCAAAAGTCAGATTTAAATAAATTTGATACTCCTTTATACCCAGAACACTGACGTCTGACCTCTGAACTTTGTACCTTGGTGTCATCTTAATGTGTAGCATGTCTATTGATGTAAAATGAGATGAGAAAAAGATATCAGGTTTGTGAAAGTGACCTTGTCCTTGATGGTTTGCATTGATAAGAAAGGTATATGTGACAAAATGATGAATGCTGACTATATTAATTGTGTGACCCACAGTTATGGCAGCTTTTATACGTGACAGGTTTTATCTTTTTCTGATGACCCAACTGACCAGAATGACTGCAGTATGAGCAGATTTGAATGCTTGTCATGGCATTAGATGGGATCTTATTTGAAACCCTGATTTAATGTTTCTTGATTAAAGCCTCTTTTTTCCTGTGTGCGCTGTCTCCTTCACTGCTTTATCTGTCTGGCACCAAATCCAGTCAATTTGAATTGTTCATTATATCTGAAAATTTTCATTATCATAAATTTTTCATGGCGAAAGTGTTTCCAGAAGTCAAAAACTTGTCCAAATCCCACCAGGAAATTGTAAGCAAATTGTGATTGACATGATACTGGTCGTAATAATTGTGTGATATTGAAGCCGTACAACATCATCCTACGTTATATCACAGAGAAAAGGCTGATTGCTTATATCTTTTCTTTGACAATTGATTCTCTTCTAAGGGTTCACGCCAAATTTAACCAAACTGATACTCAGGTACAAGACAAAAGTGGGAGAAAAATTCAGTGTGTGGTGTGTTTATAAAATATTACATTGTGAAAGGGAAAAATGTGAATGTCTAGCAAAATTGTAGAAAAAAACACAGATTTCTCTGAAAAGATTGTGAAATATGTGGCTGTTTTTTGTGTGCGACATCTTTTGCAGCCAAAGATATAATTATGATTAATGCCATTATCTGGTGATATTGGTGTGATTCAGTTAGCTCCTTCCCTGATTCTGATGGATAATATACAACTTGTATTATGAAGTGTACTTGTAACCGTGACTCATACAGCAAACATGTACTGCAATGGAAATGAAAATCTGTGTTAGCAAATTACAAGAACACCAGTGCTAATTATTATATGTACTTTCTAGTGTGTGTGTGTGTTCAGCCGGCATGAATCAGCCCCACTTTATTCAATATTGTCCAGTACGTTAATTGTGTAATAAAGAGCTGATATGTACATAGATCTTGTAAAGGCTTGTTTGCAATTTTATAAAAGGCAGTGCTTTGTGAAGGCCAATTGTGTTAACATAAAGATGTACAGTGATCATGGAAAATTGTGAATAAACACAAAACAAGTTCATGTGTGGTGACCTGGTATGATTGGACCTTCTGTCATCATATCTGTATAATAACTCATCTTTGTGTCATATGTTTGGCATATATATAGTTATGTCTGATTGTTGTGTCGACAAAGTACTTACTGGAACAGTAAACCTTAACTCAAATCTTGCCAAGTTCAGATTGGCACATTAATTCCCTGGTTTGCAGTCAAGTTAATTATCATGATAACATGATTATTGTGTATTTAAATGTTACCATGAAATGTAATTATCATAATTAATATATGTGTACAATTGATTAATTCAAATGTGGTAAGGTCATTTGCAACTCTAAACTGCAAGTTTTAAACTTTTGCTCAAACTTTAATATAAACCATTCTGTTTTCATAATCAAGGGCAAATTTTGGTACTCCTTAGTCCTACAAGAAAAATAATTATCCCAAATTTACCAATATTCAAAATTGAAAATGGCCAGCTGTATGGCAAAAAGTTCTTTTTTGATTTTCACAAAAACAAAACGGTGAAGACTTCATTTGCTGCACAAACTTCAAAAACCGAGTCCACAAAAGCAGCAGACCAACAAATTATATAAAAATTTGACAGTCAGAGTGTCTCTAAGACATTCTGCCATCCTACTGTAAGTAGAATGGCATATTGTTGTATGGTGTCATATTGAAATTCAAATGCCACACTAATTAACATCTGGCAAAAGTAGAATCATATAGTGTTGTATTTGCGTTTTGAATATTTGTCGAATTACCATCTGGCAAAATACATGCATATGTACGGTAGATAGCAAACCGGATGTTCATGCATATGTAAATAGCACACTGACGTCCTCATGTCTGTCTTTTGATGTTACAGAGGTGAAAGAGGAACTAGAGGAACTCATGGCAGATATCAAGAAGACAGCAAACAAAGTTCGTGGAAAGTTAAAGGGTCAGTGTAATAACACACATACTTGTCAGTGATCTAGGCCCATGGTAATGTCATTCACTTTATGTGCCGTGTACGCAGCCCCCTGAAAGAAAAATTGCATCCAATTGTAAGGTGTAGAAGACAAGAAACTAACAGGTCATCAACAAATCTGGTCCTCGGCCTCTTACAAGACGTTTACATGTCTTTAATAAAAAGCATTGTAATAATGTATACTGGTATTTTGAAGTGCTGTAGATTAAGCGTAATACATACAAGTATATGAGAGACGAGTGTTCCTTGAGATCCACAGTTTGATCACTCTGTGATATCATTTGTGCAAACAAAGCGTAGACATATGAGGTTCACAGATTTCACAACAGCATCAACAGGCAAGCATGCTTTGTTAAGGTCCTGTCTCCAAGTCTGTCATTACTGTAGTTGTTCAGAAAGTTCATTTGGTATCTTTTGGACAGTTATTGAAAGTGGAATAGAACAGGAAGATATCAAGTCATCGGCCGACATCAGAATAAGAAAGACACAGGTGAGTTGATTTGTCTTGAAGAAAATGTCACACCATCCAAAGGAAGCAATTTGATACTATTGACTCATTTTCAAAGAAATACACCCTTTCACTCCATGTTTCCCAAACAAGAAAGTAATATCAACCCTCGCGCACCCTTTCAAGCCCCGGCTTGAAAGTCAAAGCAACCCTTCCACACGTAGTAAGATTCACCTTGACCTGCACACATTCTTCATCGCACCCAACATCACAGTCATCTCAACCCTGTATGACAGACTCTTTGAACCCATATTATCTGGAGCAGACCCAGCCTCCATCACATTCTGCATCAAAATCATCGCAACCCATGTACGGTACACTCAGCATGTTTCATGTTGATTCACAAATACCACACTCGACAATTCTTTCAACGAATTGCAAACCCAGCAATGATCATGATAACCCAGACATACCCAGCATCATGCCTGGCACCCTTATATCAACCCAGACATACCAAGCATCACACCTGGCACCCTCATGTCAACCCAGACATACCCAGCATCACACTTGGCACCCTCATGTCAACCCAGACATACCAAGCATCACACTTGGCACCCTCATGTCAACCCAGACATACCCAGCATCACACTTGGCACCCTCATGTCAACCCAGACATACCCAGCATCACACCTGGCACCCTCATATCAACCTCAAACATACCCAGCATCACACCCGAGAACCTCATATCAAGCTCAGTCATATCAAGCTGTACATACATGTACCTAGAGATACATATGCATACCTTGACTCACATGGTAGCTTGGTTCACAATATGGCTGTTTACTAGTTTATTTTGTGTCATTTACTAGTTGTGAGATACATGTAGCTTGCTTTATTGTAGTAAATGTTGAAATGAGCGACAGTCCTTCATCATGATAGAAAAACCATCATTTTTGGGACCATCATTGTTTGGGGTAATGATTGTAAATGTTCTGTGACAAAATACTCAGTCTAACTTGCAAGTCTTTGCTTATCTCCCAGCATTCCACATTGTCACGCAAATTTGTCGAAGTGATGACGGAGTACAACACCACGCAAACAGAATACAGAGAAAGATGTAAAGGACGCATTCAGAGACAACTAGAAATCAGTAAGTACAGGAGTTTGTACCACTTTCAAATCAACAGAAATTTATCAGCTGTCTTGCAAGTTGGATGTCATAACTTTGTTGATGTGATGACAAATCACTTGTAGAAACCAGTTTAAATGGAAATTCAAATATGTATACACAGACAGGTAATAATTGAATATACTCAAACTGTTCAGTTAATTTGTAAAGAGAATCAGCCCTTTGTTGTATCATTTGTTAATATCTCATTCTGAGTGGAGTCGGACTGGATAAGTTGTTCTCAGACTCTTTTCCAACTCCATTTCTGTTTAGTAAGGAATAAATTAATATCGTTATTATTATGTGATGATTTGATAAAGTTTCTGTTTTTGACATTGATCAGGTTATGATATGGATTTATCAGCAATAGTTTCTAGAAGGAATAATTCTTCTTTTCGTTCCAAATACTTTGCGTCCTTCAAAGAGGATACAGTAGAAGCAGCATAGAAAGTACGAAAATAGTGAATCAAAAAGATCATATCTGTACTAAATTTCCTGGACGGTGAAACAAATTACATCTTTTTACTGTTCTTTTTCATAATAATGTCAATCAAACATTCATTTTACAACAATCCCAGATTCAGGGAAAGCTTACTGTTATAGCTTTATGGAGAGAGGTCACACAACATGACCTTTACACTTTGACTCAGCACTAACAGTGATTTTGTCTTCATATTTGTAGCTGGGAAACAGACAACAAATGAAGAATTGGAGGACATGTTAGAGAGCAGTAACCCAGCCATATTTACGTCTGGGGTAAGAATTTTACAACTAAAGAGTTAAAGAAATTGAATAGAAAATTTAATCATACCTATCAGACTTATGCTTTAGGTCACACATCAGTGATTGACTGAAACAAAAGTTACTTAAAATGATAGTGGTTACAATGCAGTTACAGAGTAAAGTCCAAGTGTTTGTTACTTCGTTTAATAATCTATGAGACATTCAGATTGTGAAGTTTTTGACCAAAAGGTGACCCAGTCTGTAGACCTGTTACTCACAGTACATTGTTTCATTTTCAAATTTTACTGCCATTTTGTCAGACATTTTTGTATAGGTTGCATATTATTCAGAAATAATGGAGTCCAAGCTCAAGAAGATTCCTTCCAGGAAATCTGAATAAGCACATAGGTAATCCTGTTATTTCATCTAATACTCTCAGATTCATTCTAAAACTAATTTTTTTCCCATCCTGTAGATTATCATGGATACGCAGCAAGCTAAGCAAGCACTGGGTGACATTGAAGCTAGGCACAATGATATCATCAAACTAGAAAACAGCATCCGAGAGCTTCATGATATGTTTATGGACATGGCAATGTTGGTCGAACAACAAGTGAGTATGCCATAAAAAAATAGCTTTTTCTACTTGAGGGGAACATTATGAATCAAAATTATTTGTGTCAGGTTCTGTTAAAGTTGTTATCAATACATAAAGCAATAATTCATGGAGGCCAATTCTACGAATGTATGGACATGTACGTAATGGTGTTATTCAATATTGTTGTGAATCTATAATTTAAATGTTCAAGGTGATTTTCTGTAAGCCAGTAGTACAGTATGAGCTAACTTAAGACTGCAAAGTAGATATTTCTCATGCCACAATAAAACTGATAGTGTCATATGTATGTGTACACTTGGAAACTCTATCATTTGATATTTTTAATAGACACAAACAGACATTTTAATGCTTTTTTTAGCAAAAAGACAATGAACATGCACTGAGAATCTGTATGTGCCTATCTTCCATAATTTTCAGGTGAAAACCTGTTTAGCAAGCAACTTTCAGTCATACAGTATTTGGTACCAAGCAATTTTTCTGTCTTTGAAGTAATGACAAATAGACACCTTCAGATGAATGAAATATTTTGAGTTGACAGTTTTTCTAAATTTAATTCGTGAATAATTTATTTGAAAGGACTGATTTTATATTATATGGGATTCATTTACATAATTCATGTACACAATACATTTGCTTGACAGGGAGAGATGATAGACAGAATTGAATATAATGTGGAGCAATCAGTGGACTATGTAGAGACGGCCAAGATGGACACAAAGAAAGCTGTCAAATACCAAAGCAAAGCAAGAAGGGTAAGTGCTCAGTCATTTTCATTTGATTACTATTGTGTGGCAGCCACATTGGATGTCATCGCTCTTGTATAGCAGCCATATTGGATTACATCAATCTTGTGTGGCAGCCATATTGGATTACATCAATCTTATGTGGCAGCCATATTGGATTACATCACACTGTGTGGCAGCCCTATTGGATTTTAGCAAGTCAAATTGACTCTAGAAGTTTTGTACAGCCTGTTGATTATTAAATAGATCGAGGAATTGGCAGCTAGAAGTCGATTGCACAGTAGGTTGTTGACCAGTGTGGAAGAGATGTGTTGAGTTGGATAGTCTGTATCAGGAATGAAAGAATACAGTCACAAAATCATGATGTGTATTAACATTCCATTCGTCATGTTTTCTGTCAACTTCAGCATCCATAACTTTGCAACTGTCAATCATCTCCTAGTGCCTGGGGTTAAAGTTGTGTCTCTATGTAACAGGTGTCTGCTTGCATTCAGTGGTGCACTGCACATAGCATCTCACCCTACAACCTTTTCATCCCATTTTTTCCCTGCATATGGGGACAGCCACAATATGGTAAGCAGTAAGGTGATGGTACAGCATTGGGTAAAAGGGGCCAGGGTGATCATTGCATCAACCTCTCTTTATGCCTCACTTTACTGTTGTCTTTGGCTTTGAAACATTTTGCAGTACACAAAAACAGAAAGTAACACATCATAGTACTCTGTGTAGTTATATGGCTTATCAAGACAGAAAGAAGGTCTTAAAGAGTTTGATAATAGTAATAAGAGACATACCAGTAACTTTCCACAGAATTACCTCATAGAGTTACTTTTCTACCACACATCTTCATTTCATAGACAAAGATGGGATCAGATGCAATAGTGACCTCTAACTTGCAGTTCTAGAACAGAAGGACAACCAAAATATTCAAACACACGCTAGTCTAGAATCTTAAAGCCCCAATAGCTGCTAATTTTATGCATTAGTTTGATGATTTTATTTTCAAACCAAAGTTGGTTCATGTAAATGTGCCAACTGAAGGATATGTATTGAAGTATCACTGCCCGCTGATTTGGACCATGCCTACACGTTTTAACAGGCATAATAAACGGGTGCCGCACCCATAAAATGGCCACGAGAGGAAAATACTAAAAAACGAGTATTTCCTGCACATACACATCGTGATCATACCAGAAACAAGCATGATGCCATTTACTTGTATGCACAGCACACGATGGCCAACATTTTGTTGTTTTAATCTTTATTTTCTCTGTCATATGATTAGTTTTTGAAAATGGCGGGAAATCTAAAATGACGTTAAAACTTCTGAATTTGCATGCCACTTTTGACAGTCATGGCAGCGTTATACACCTTTTTAGTCTCTAATGGGTCTTATTCAAAGAAAACTCTTGGAAAACTAAGGATATTTTGAGATCGGTTTGCCAAACACTTGCAGCTATCGGGCCTTTAACAATGGTCACTTCACACTGTCATATCCTGTTAACCCATGGTTACTTCAATAGTTTGTGTAAAGAGGTAATAAGATTACTCTGCTATGGCAGGTTGACCAGGACAAACAAGTACATACAGTGTAAGATATTTATACGACCAGATCCTTAACAAAGGTAGTGAGATATGGAGGATCTCGCTTCATGCATGACACCATCAATGTATTGTTTGTAGACTGAAGACTAATCATACATTGTAAAATTCATCATCTCCAAGTTCAGTTGGAATACAAGTCTCTCAGTGCTTTTGATTTTGACAAGAGCAAGATCAGACCCTATTCCCCCGTTGATGACAATACAGGTCAGGTACATGCACAACAGTTTAAAGGGGAAATACATTGACTTCTAGTAAGATTTTTGATTATCTATCTTTAATTATGTGGCAATCAATGCTAGTTTACGTCAACAAACTAGGTCTTCACCCATCGGTTCAAAACTTTTAGGGGTAGGTTCTTTATCAGCTTTTATATCTCAAATCAAACTGACTGTATGCATATGACTTTTCCCATAGACTATGCATATGACTTTTCCCATAGGGAAAACAACAAACTAATACCATATACATGTAAATGGGTAGGTCAACAAGAATTAATATAAGAGCCAGGGATTGAGGTTTGTGTTTTTAAAATGTCTCTTTGCAAGCTTTATCTAACTCACTCATAGCTCTCACACAACATTCACAATCACTTTCAATACATATACATGTAATTTATGGCCAGGCTGCTGATAGGTGAACACATTTTATTATCCGTCATTAACCATTGCATTATAGTTGGTACTAAGCATTCTTGAACTTCCAAAGAAACCCCATCTGAATCAGTGGGATTGCATCTACTAATCTTTAGAGGCCCAGATAATGTCCATTGTATTTTCAAATATTTACTCACAGCACTGGCAACTATCAACTGTATTTTTTTCGTCTTTTTTTTTTGAACTTTCCAATCTTGCTGTCTTGCTTGCAAGCATTTGTGTGTATGCTTTGCAAATGGTTTAAATTGCATCCATTTTCATCAAACTCACAAACATAACTTGTGCCACAACTCATGAAGGAGAGGTAGAGGGCGCCATTTCTATAGAGGGCGCTCTACCATGTCACACACACACTTTCCACACACGTATTTACGAAAGGAGAAGTACGGTATGTGTGTTTGTAGTGCCAGCAATTTTTATTCCTGCAAATCCTGTTGAAGTTTGTTTCAGAATTATTTCTTTAGTGTATTCACTTTGCTTTGATATTGATCCCAATTATTGAGAATTATTTCCTGTGTTGTTATTTCTTAATTGATTTCCAAACTTTTTTGTATTAATTATGAAATCAATAATTTCTGTCATTTAGATATAATTGTTGTTTGATTTAAAGAAACCCAACCAATGCTCAATTCCTTTCATTCCTCTTTATTGTTTTTTGTTCTTTTTTCTTTATTTTTCTTCTCCCTGCAGAAAAAGTTCATGATTGCAATATGCTGCATAATTCTCCTTGGCGTGCTAGCACTGATAATTGGCCTGAGCGTTGGTCTGGCGTAGTACCCAGTAGCAAGTAGACTGACCTTCCCAGTAATTTGTCATGTTCGTCTGTTATCCCATCATGCCGCAGCTGACCACACCTCTACGGTTCTCGGCCGCGTCCTCCCAGAACCTGACGACATGCCAGGATGACTATCAATACTGATAAACTTGCTTTTGAAACTAAACATCATCTTTTATGCCCATCCTTGGAGTTGCATCCTGTCACCCCCTGATTTTACAAGTGGTTAGGTCCAACCCTTTTGTTGTTGGTAGATTTAATCATGTAAATAGGGGTGGAAAATGTTCAGTTCCTGAAGGCAACAACTCTCAAATAGAGTTATATCGAGTGAATCCATATCCTTACTCTCTTACTATGTAACTTTTTCTCAAATAATTGGTACGATGATATTAAAGGAAAATTGCTGAAAAATTTTCTCAGTGTATTTATGAGTGTTCTAGCATTATTCTGCTGAGACAAAAGCCCTTTCTGATTGAGTGCTGGTTTAGTAAACTATGCAAATCGGAGAGATTTTGCACACAAATATGGAATTGATGTTAGGTGTGTATATCTGAACATGAGTTGAAATAAGAAAACCAAAATTCCAACAAACTGGTGTAATCAACTCAAAACGTGTTATCAAAATCGATGAATGACGGCCACAATACACAAAATCAATTCAAAGGAGAAATGAAAGTTGGCACATGCCAAAAAAAATGTAAAAATCGTCACACAGCTAAGTAAAAAAGTGTGCATACAAAACTGTCAGCGTGGGTTTAGGATATTTCAAACCCCTAGATGCAAAATGTTTGTAAATACAATATACATAATAATGTGCATTTGTTCACTCAATATTTCATAATGCATACTTTGTAAATGTTTGCTCTCGTCAAGTCAGTGTGTATATCAGTTTACATATGTATTAAAGATATTATTATCGGTTGGTGGAAATTTCCTTTGCACGTATTTCATTCAATTCTTGTTTGTATGTATGTATTTATCATTTTATTGTTTAAGATTAGTTTACAGGTTGGAAGATATACTTTTTTTCCTTAATCATAGGAATGATTTAATTTTTTAACTAAAACTATATTCCGACATTATTCTGTCCAAAGCCAGTGGTGAGAAAATCATATCTGAAACAAGTTCAATGAAAATGTAGCAAAACTTTGGGGATTATATCGTGTATGCTGTTATGGAAAAGAAGTGTTGTGAATTCTGATTCGATAATGATATGTTATCCTTGCACTGATAGGAAAGCCTCATTTTAAACAGCCAATGAGAAGATAGAAGGAACTTGTTCCAAATAATATTGTTTATTCTGTGATTTGTTTGCAAGGGAAGTCGGTGTGATGGGTCGTTTCAGTAATTTCTATTTTGAGTCGGTCAGTCGATTATATAAGATGATTATCAGGTAAAATTTCCTTTTGCTCGGCAAGTTATGATTCAATAGGGTTCTTAATGTACAAATCTACAAAGATGTCACAAAGTAGAACACCTTTGACCACCCACCCCTAAAATAAAGTGCATCAGTCCCAGCCCACTTTTAAAAACAACAGGGCTATACCAAGCTGTTGCAGTGACAGGGTCAAGTAAAATAGAAAAATTTTTGGACTTATGTCCATCATTTTTCAATTATCTCGCTAATATGGATGTGGTTGTTGTTTGAAATTGAACTTCTCACACATTAGGATACGTCACAGACACAAAACAAAATGTTCAACAAAATTAAGCTTAATGAGAAAAAGATTAAAAGGGCTTCTAGCATTGTTTGTATGAACACTGTGAGAACACTCACTTTTCTTTTCCTTGATCAAATATAGAAAGCATTATACTTTGTAATAAATCAACTTAAAAGATTTTTTTTTATCTTATACACCCGGTTTTTATAGTCATAAAGTTAGAATTTAGGGAGGCTCATGTAGCAAAATTTTATTTTATTCAACACTAGCAATAATTTTTTGTAAAAAGTTTGTAATAAGTGATATCAGGATCAGATTGCAAAATGTAAGAAATATGATTTTCATTTAGGGGTTGGATTGAATTTTCACAGTCTATAATTCTGTTACCGTAAGCTTTTAGGATTTTTTGTTTTTTGTAACAAAGGAGCAGATCAGCAAACTGTATATTAAATTGCAATGAAATTTTCCAGAATTTGAAATCATTTGTTTTTTTCCATGATGTATATAAAATGAATATGGCAGAAACTCACACTCCTATAAATGTTGAAATTTTACCAGTGCCATGAGAAAATTATTATACGCAAGTATAGTAATGAATAGCCAGACAGTTGTGTGTAGTTCATGAATAATTAGTTGGTGTGATTGGAAGCAGACTGTTTATAGTTGAGCACACTGTGCATAGTTGATACATGACCAGGCACAGTGCACAAGATCTACAGTTATAAGATTTCAGGGATGACATGTCACAAAGGGTTTGTGATCTCTGAACTTTGACCTTCAGTTGGCATCATGGAATAAAACTGATGAACATCATACGTGGTTGTCTATATATCCATCTCAGAGTATATTCCTAATGTATTTGTGAACATCTTTCTCATTTGATTCAAAGTTCCCCTCCCAGTAAACGTATTCCAGTAGAATCAGGTAATGTGTCCATATGTACTTACTGGACATCATGTAGATTTTGTTTTAATATTGAACACAAATTTGTGGGATTTTTTAGACAAGCTAGGAAGAATGAAGACTTTAGATATGCATATGGGGCCAGTTTACTTATTGACTTGTAGTGAAATAATTGTCCTTTAAATAGTTCTTTTTGTGATATAGTCCAGGTATGTAGTTACTGCTTTAGTTTTGTAATTTCAGACATTCATATACCGTATCAGATTTCTTAAATAGCCATAACTATCCATTGCCACTCACCATGTCAAGCATGACATGCCTGGTAGACAAAGCACTCATGAGTACCCAATTTCTATTGGTTGTCACATGTCACATGGGTATATATAAATACCATAGCAACAGCCAATCAGACCATTCCAAACTGTATTAAGGTGGATTGGAGAAGTTGGAATGGTTGATAGATTGAATAGTAGCCAGTGCTTTTCCTCATATAACCTGATGTACAACTCTTCAGTGTCAAGACAGCATAAACCAAAATGGTAGAAAATCACATCAATATATGATGTAACTTTTATGTGTGTGATATCACTTCCTCACTGAGATGTTGCCAAACCTTCAATATTTTCTAATTATGAGAGGAGAAATAAATGATTTTCATCTATCATAAATCAAAGTGCTGTCACACTAAAAAAAAGTATAACTTTAAATTTGAACTATGTTGTATCATGAATAGTGCCCTTTAACCAGTATTGATTGGAAGACAAGCCATGTTTACTTAAATTTTTCTAGAAATAGTAGAACTTTGATTTTGATCAAAACTTTGCATGGTACAATACCGAACATATTTCATTATCATGGTTAGGGACCAATTGCACAATTAGAGGCAACTAAATGACATCAGTAGGAAACTGACCGAGGGTTGTCTCAGAAATTGAAAATACTGTCATCTTTTAGGGTCATTGAAGTCGGTCTGACTTCTTGAGAAATGACAGGACATTTTTATTTGACCATGAAGGGAAATAGCAATCTGGTTTCTAGAAAATGATTTTATGTCAGTTATTGATACTTGTGATCTGATGTTTTCTGAAATAAAAAATAGCTTTCTGATCAAAGTGGGTAAAAACTTTGCATGCTCTGTTCATTTTCATCTACACAATGTGAGCAATCTTTACAAAGATTGCATTTTGGGAAAGGGGGTTGAAAATTATAGGAACTTCTGTATCAAATATGAGATTTAATCAGAAATGGACAAAACATACATCCGTTGAAGTGGGTAATTATTCTAAAAATTATACATTTTTTATGAAAATTTCAAATGCAGGGGTTATAAAATTCAGAAATTGAAATTGTCACAATTGTGAAAACAGAAGAAACACCATCCATGTTTAATATGAATATTCAACAAGTACGTTTGAAGGGTTTAGGTGTTTACTATGTGAAAAAGACTTTTGTTATAACTTGATGTTCTGAGTTCATTGTTTAATCCTGTATGTACAATATGTTGTATCATGTTATGTTTTGAAGGTGATGTATTTTGTCTTTTATGATTTCCCGAGACAATATATTTAGTTAAGTTGCATATGTGAAGTGCCTTTTTGTCTAATTTTATTTCCCAGCAAAATTGTATTTTTGTAGTTTGAGTAAAAAAAGAAGTACCCAACTTTCTTATTGTCCTGCCTTTGCACTCAAAGTCATTGAAAATTTACAATATTTTCAAATATTTGGTAGCTTTGTATGTAGATGCTAACAGAATATTCCATAACTTTTCTGAGTTAGTTTAACAAATAGCACAGTACATATACCGAAAATACATATACCGACAAATTTAATATCAAACAGAGATATCTTATGACTTTGTTTGGAAAACTTCTGAAACGAAAAGGAAAGAAAGATCAAACTTTGTACTTTCTTAGGCACTGTGTAGTTCTATGTTCCACGAATCCAAACAGCTATGCCCATACTTTTATTGTGTATTTTATCTATTCAGTATTGGTTGAAGGTCAGTCTGCAAAAATTCCACAAAAACACTTTTTTGTGTGGCATCCTTTCGTAAATTGTGTCCACAACTGTTATTCTTTTGATGACTATAGAAAGTAAAACTAGTGTAGCCATCTTGTTTATGTTGGTGAAAGACAAAAGTCTACAAAATAATGTTTTATTTTGAGGAAAGAGTTGTGCAGTGTATTTAATTTCAATCAAAATTTATTTGTTGAGCATAACTGCAAATATTTTGATCGGCTTGTTTTGTGAATATGTATTTATTTTTAGTTCAGACGACTTACAGTGTCTTTTTTAAAACTAGTTGTTGGGACTGTGAAGTGCATGTTAAGATCTATCAGGAACATCTTATCTTCCTTGGGACTTTTGAGACAAAAGATTATTTGATGATATAAATGGGATAAACCCAGGAATTCATGTTTAAATTAAGCCTTATGACCCATTGCTGTGTAGATAGATTCAAGATACCCTTCTTCACAGTGTCACACTATTGTAAAGTGACCAATGCTTTCTGAAAGTTCCCTATCACATGGTCAACAGTTTCAGGGTGCCTGTTACAATTCAAAAACATCATAGTCACTGCAAATTAGTCGTTTGAATCGACTACACAATGCCAGGCCCTCTGCTTTGAATGCAACCCTTCTGAAGAAAATTGTTATCCTCTCAATTGATAATTTTTTGTGCAAGTTTATATCGTCTTCTTAAATAATTGTCTAGCGCCCTCTATGGCACCCTATTAAAAGGGAAATAAAATCACTTTAATAATACATGTATACATGAAATGCAGGTTTAACAGTAACTAAGCTTCATCTTGAAGCTCTACACGCTGTCATTCTCAAAAAGAATTGTTTTCTTGAAAGAAAACAATAACTGCTTGTCATCAGGCCGTTTTGCCCTGATCTGCATAGTCTGTCAAGATTCGTGTTGTGCGTGTCTGAGAAATATCCTCACTCTAGTACAGATGTCATTGCTTTCAGGTGATTCCGCTATTGTGATGTGACATTTGTATTTTAATTGTGAATATTGTAACATAAAGAGCCTGGTGGCTCTGTGATGACATTGTGGAATAAATGACGATTATTCACCACATTCCAAATCCAATGTTGATCTTTCTTTGTAAAGTGAAAATCTCGGTCTGTCAATCATACAAATACATAGCCACCCACCTATTGCTGATTGGTAGGTTGTAATTGTTTTCATCAACTTAAGGGGTCTGAAACTAAGGCTTGTGTGAAGTTGATCGGCTGATTTGAAATGATTCTTTGTATATGATTCTTTTTCTATGATATTCAGCCAACCATGAAACTAGAAGCTTTGAAAATGCTGGACATTGCCAGCAAATATTCTTTTTTATCAATGGTCACTCCCACACTTGCGCAAACACGGTTGTGTACAAATCCTGCACTCATATGCACACTGATATTGTTGACAAATAGTACAAATGCAGAATTCTGGCACATAATCAGTTACTTGACCAACCTAGGGAGGCTTCAGTGCAGATCAGAGAATCCTGATCAGCCTAAGGAGACAAATGAAGGTTGGCATATAAAGTATTCTACCGTCTAAGGTTAAAGCCATATCAATAATAGAGATGAGCTTACACAGTAAACGCTTAATTTAGATAAAATGGCAACTTATGCAAATTGACTTATCTCAATCAGCCTAAGTAGCTATTTGAGCCAATCAGTAAAATGCAAAGCAACTAGAGGGTATTTGCACAGTAGATCCAAACTGAAATGTACCAATTTTGCGTTCCAAATGTTCACCAAAAAGAAAGTGAGTGTAGGACTAGGAGAGCATTCAGACATCAATCAAAGATGCCTTGCAGACGGTAATCAGGTGACGTTATAAGATGACTGTTTAATACAGTCAGTGTGTGTCATCTATGTAAGAATCTAAACTCCCATCAATTGAATGTATTCTTTCTGTCAGTCCTTTAATTTTGTTCTAAATACACATCACAATTTAGGCTTGAACTATGCAGATTATAAATGGCCAGGGCCTTATTTGGTATCAAATGATTGATAAATCAGATACAGTGTGCATGTCTTTCACTGCTTGCTGCTGTATCGTTGCCCGGGGCCCAATGCTAGGCGACCTGGTCAAACTCTTCAAAAACCATGACATCACACGGTATACAGTCAAGACGAGGATGTCAAGAGGTCACAGCTGTAAACAGTGTATGAATATTGATAAATTAATCTTTTGATACCAACATGAGGAATTGTTGATGGTCTGTCTCATCTTCACTGTGTACGCTGACGTTGTGGTTTTTGGCAATTTCCATGTGGCCTGGTTGCGACATAGCTGCAAGCAATGATAGAGGCATGTACACTATTGCTTTTTGAAATCTTGATCTATTAATCATATAATACCAAATTAAGGGAATATTTTCTAGACATTTACAAATCTCTGTACTGAAGCTAGAACTCTCTTCACACACCAATATATTTTGCTGTCCTGACACAACTTGATTTTACAATGAACTCAAACATACATATTATTTCTTTGCCTCTTAAGCCTCGCTTCTTGTAACAATTGCTTTTTCTGCCAATTCTAGCAGCTTTATGTCCTCATCCATCTCATCTTTGTATTGCATGAGCTTTATCACCTAAAATTTCCATCCTCAATGTCTGTCTGACCTGTTGATCCTAAATGTCCACATTGAAAATTCCATTGGATTATGAACCTGAAGAATGTTACATTAAACTCTGACCTGTATGGCAAAATCTTTCATCAAAATTTAAGAATTAGACCATGTTGTAATATGGTTTGAAACATTTATTTCAATGCACATTAGCTGTAAGCAGTAGAAGTTTTAAAAGTTCTGGCCGTTGGATTGACATCAAAATACTTGATAAAACTTTGTAAACACTTAATTGCTATGACTGGGTCCATGCCGTGCATAAAATTTCACCTTTTTTCACGGTAAAGGCAACTTTTGCCTCTATCAAAGCAAAATGAATGTAAAAACAACAACCAACAAAAGGTACTAAAAAGCCCCTCAGTGTGAACATCATTCAGATTAGAGTAAATTGCTTTTATCCAAAGAACTTCACAGAGAATGAGAATCAAAGAAAAAGCTATTTTATTTCAGTCGTAATGTGTAGCTCCCAATTCTATAATAGTCGTATAACCAAGGCTTGTTGGACACTATATCATCAAGTTCTGCCACTTATTAATTTTTTGTTCTGTCATTCCAATTTTCTTCCTCCCTCTATCTGATTTGTTTTTTGACAGATGAAAATTGTTATTGCTTCAGTTGCCACTGTCGGAGTGGGTATTGTTGTTCTCATCATTGCGCTACCAGCCGCCATGGCAGCTTCATAAACTCAGCCCTGGACTTGTTTTGCATGCTAATTTATTCATTATGCTAATTTGTTCATTATGCTAATTAATTAATTTATGCCAATATAATAATTTATGCTAATTTATTGGTGTAACACTTCTAAAATGCTAGCTTGTTTCTATCTGTTTCTTAGATTGTCAGAACTTCAATGTTCTTCTTGAGTTGTGTTCACAAATACTAGGGGATTTGGAGGAAACGGTTTCAGTTTTGACCATTCATCTTCTCATATATATATATATAGCCAGTTTAGCAATACCTGTGTATTTCCTTGGAAATTTTGGAAGAAATCTCATTGATTGTGTTCTCCTACATTCTCAGTACTGAAAATTTAGTGTTGATCTCATGTGGGTTAAGAAAGTTGATTGACTTTTTTCATTTTATATTTGATTTCTTTATTTACTTATTTTTTATTTAATTTTTTTGTTTCTTTATTTATTTATTTATCTACTGATAACTAGAAGGTTGAAATCTCATTCTGATAAATGATGCTAAAAAAGAAAGTGTGACACATTTTATCAATCCTGGCATATTTAGTCACACAGATTGGATGGTTGCAAAAATGAAAGACAATAGTAACAGACACTTGACTGAACCCATCAAGTATGAAAGTTCAACCTCTTGTATTCACAAGTCTTCATTTATACCTTCTGAAAATACACTTTTTGGAGTATATCCTGTATACTCTATTCTGTCATTGGTACTCTGCCCCAAGTGTGTTTTTGTGTAGCATCTTTGAGAACACTCCAAGATCCCCCATACCTGGCACAAGACCACAAATTCACTTCCGGGTTTGTTACCTACGAAGATAGTTAGGAAGAAAAATAGTGCAGACTTGGAAGTTTTGATACCTGCATAGATGCTTGTTTAGTTTGAACTTTAATGTCAAGTATTTTTGTAAAGATATTTTTATGCCTGAATCAAAGTGCAGACTGTTGTGAATAATGGCTGAAGCATTGGGTGGTAATATGAGGAGTTCTAGGGCTAATAGAAATCATAACAATAAGGGAGCCTTCAGTAATTACAGGGGGGGTGGGCCGGGGGAATTTCGCGAACACCTGTACCGTAAAATGTGACCCTCCCCCCAATCCTCCCGTCTAAAATGTGACCCTCCCTCTTGTCCGACATTCTAAAACTTGACCCTCCCCCCCCCAACCACTGCGGTATTCTCCCCGGGGATAACTAAAACACTATCAGCTAATTTACATAACAATTGGTTCAATAGTTATGTTAGGGACAAATTACAGAGGGGAGGGCTGGTGTTTTTGGAGGGACAATCGCAATTTATCACGCAAGAATTTTTAAGAGATATGGTATTTCATACAGTTTAGGGAGGGTCACCATATTTTGTGCAACTATAAGAAGGCAAGATGTAGCTGATTTAGTGCTTCATCCAAAAATATCAAATTATAATATATGGAGTCTATCAGGCAAATTATTGACAATTTACCCCCACAAAACATGCTATATCTGTATTTTACATATGTTTGATAATGTATTTAAATGTACTTTGCTTGAATAGGGAAGTAAAATGAACATTTGTGTACAAGAAATTGATTTCTGAATTTCATCTAAAAAGTTGGTTCACTATCCATGGTGTTTATGATGAAATTATGAATAGTTTTTTCCAACACAAAAATAGGTAAAATCTTTGCATTTGTGTACTCTTGATTATTGATATTAATTTTCTTGATTAAACTAGAGTGGTTACAAGTCCATGGTTGTGTAAGAAATTTGATTTTGGAATTTCACCAAAATGTCGATTCACTATGCATTGGGGTCTATGATGAAACTATGATTAATTTTTTTTCAGTACAAAATTAGATAAATCTGTGCATTTATGTATGCTTGATTATTCACATTATTGTTCTTGATAAGACTAGAATGGTTACAAGTCCATGGTTGTGCAAGAAATTTGATTTTGGAATTTCACCAAAATGTCAATTCATATTGGGGTCTATGATGAAACTATGAATAATTTTTTTTCAGTACAAAATTAGATAAATCTGTGCATTTATGTATGCTTGATTATTCACATTATTGTTCTTGATAAGACTAGAGTGGTTACAAGTCCATGGTTGTGCAAGAAATTTGATTTTGGAATTTCACCAAAATGTCAATTCACTATGCATGGCGGTCCATAAGTGTGTGCTTATTTTGTTGGTGATTTCCTATTCAGGAAATATCACACGGACAATCAGAGTTTTGGCCATAAAATCAGCTTCTGTCCAAAGTGACCCTCCCCCCAAGATAGGTTTATAAAAAGTGACCCTCCCCCTTGAACTGTTTTCTAAAAAGTGACTCTCCCCCCAATTCCCCCGGCCCACCCCACCCTGTAATTACTGAAGGCTCCCTCAGCCAGAATTTTGTCAAAAACACCACTGAGGGCGCTATTTTCATCGCTATCACAAAATTTCCGTGGACTTGCCCACACGAAAAATTCATCAGTAGTCAAGCTGGCATTGACCTAACACCTGTTAAGAGGATTCGTGCCGCTGAATGTTTTAAAATAGGAAAATCGAGCTCAACGCCACTGTGGTGGCCTATGGGAAATTAATTAGTGGTCTTGTGCCACCTGTTTTTTTTCACTCTAGAGCTATCCCTCCAGTTTCATATTTTTAGAAACCATGTTTCCTCCATCCCCGGTGCTTTTTTTGTGAACGCATCCCTGTAAAATGTACATCACAACATATCTATTTCATGATTTCTAGAGGGATATGCTGCTGGTTCAGCTGACCCTACAAAGAGAATCTTTTTCATCTGAACATTAATCCTCAGATATTTCTGGAAGAGGCTTCTTGAAATAAACAACGAAGCTATCCCTTCTGCCAAGTTTATTCAACCAAACGTGTTTGTAAAGGGACAAAATCACTCTTTTTTACCTTTTTGTGATATCAAGAAAACATGGAATACTTGCTTAAAGTCACTCGGTGCACAAAAGGACTACGGTACATAAACTTCAAACGTGGCAAAAATTACCCCTTTGCTGAATGCAAACAGGTGATTGTTTGTGACCTTCAGACAAAATGGGTTTTCCTATTCCTACTTGTATTCCTATGATAAATAAAAATGAATTGCCACAAAGGAAAAGGTGGTATCCTCATCTATATGAAAGGCACCAGCATTTAAAATTTCAATACAATTAATAGCTTGCATGAGGTCCAAAGTTTATGTAACAGTGCATGTTCAGGCATGCATGTTAAGAGTTGTGCACGGAGCTTAATTGTTTTGGCACAGATCATAAAATGTTTCACTGAATGTTTACCTTATCTGGCTGCAAGCAGAGTTGAGGTTGTGCACAGTTGACCAGTATTTCAAACTGTTTCAAGAAGTCAAACAACACAAACTGCTTTTCATATCAAATCAAAATTCATGAAAAAAATCTTAAAAAAAGAGCGACCATGTCCCTTTAAGCTCGTCTACATAAAGTGGAAGCACCATTAACAGTTTCTATATCAACTGATTTTACAAATATGTTTTGGGGATTGCTTGCAAAACCATCAAACTATGTTCAGTATGTGTATCATAATTGATGCTGACATCTTCATTTAACGAAAGTACCATTAGCTAATGATTCTTGTCAAGAAGTACTTGAGGACCAAATCAATATATATTGAGATTTGAATATCATGTTTGTTTCTAGTATCTCCAGTCACAGACACAATCTTCAGTGTCTGCTAGAACATATTTACATTCAAGACACACCTGTAGGACACTGGGTCCATCTTCCTTTTGATAATAACCAGTGCTCATCCAAGGGGTCCTTTCGTGATTAATAAAAACAATCAAACCCCGTAAGATTGTGTTTAGCATGAGCGTAGTTCAGTCTTGCTGCACACAAGAACACCCATGCTTGACAAAATTGTAACATATATAGCTGCTATTGCCAACTCCACATACATTATCAGCATAGTATCTGTATGTTGCAATAAGATTGTTATACTGGTATATAAAGGTCTACCATATCACTTTACATTCCAAATCTATTGTACAACTTAGTTGCTTAAAGCAGATGATTAAAATAGCCCATGTAGTCTAGAGCGGCTGAACAACTGTCATCATAAACTATTTAAGTTGGTGAGGTAGCAAAAATCTTAAGTTGTTTAATATTCACTGTTGTAAAGGCTTTTCATTTTGCATGGCCCTTATCATATATAAAGATAATGATAATAATATTATTCATGTACACGTAACGTAGATGAAAGATTCAGCCATGTACGGGCACTCTGGCGCTCAGTGACCTCCGACCTGAGTGTCCATAGACAGCTGAATTTTTTAGTTTACTACAAGAGTATGAATGTGTAATGATGTTTGTGCATATACCCATAAACACATCCTTGGATGTCCTTTTGAACTTCACTTTCATGTCATTCAATTTGAAAACTTAATCATTCAGCAATTGTTCAAGAGTTTCTGACAGGCTCCCCAGTGTAAATAGACTCTTGTAAAGTTTATCCTGATTGGCTGTTTGAAAAATCCTCAAATCTAAAAATGATGCTGATTTGTTGGCCAATCAGTACTGTCATTGTACCATATTTATATATTTATGGCAGAAATAATCATCAAATGAACCAAAATGTTTTCGTAGAAACAGGGTAAGATAATTAAGAAATGTTTTAAAAATAAAACTTGAGGATGCAAGTATGGAAAGTCTTGAACTCTTGCAGCAAATTACTCAGTAATAATAAGTTGAAATTGAAGTTCAAAATGTCTATCATGCTTTTCTTTCAACACTGTAAGCAAAATTTATGGCTCTATTGATTTTCATGGGAATGAGATAAGTACCAACCTATTTGCTTAGCTTTTACAATGAGGCAAAATGGCAAAGAAATGATAACATTTTATGACTCTGATTTTTCTGAACATTCATACCCTATGATATAACCATACTATAAGTTTGTTGACCCCTGTCCCTCTCCATCAAACCCGAAGGCAATATTGGTACGTGAATAGAATATAGCTCAACAAGTCTCATAGATACTCATACATTGGTAAACTTCAACCTTGGGAAACAATTTTTCTTTTGTCATGGATTTGCGTGCAACATTTCTGTAAAATTTGTGAAATAGCCATCTGTGATGTAAGCTTGTCCCGGAAAGGCAACAGAAAGATATAATAATTTGAAATCAGTGTATAAAGAATTTGAATGAGTTGCCTAGGTTTTTGTTTCATCACATGGTATTAGCATTGCTATTTTGAAAATACAGCTTCCTTTGTTGCACCTACTGTTGTAGAGCAGGTAGTGCTAACTCGATATTGTCACACTACTGTACCAGTGTATACTGACTTTATACTTTTCTCTTTACATGATTTTTAATCTTCCATTGTCATTTAGCAAACTTCAAAAATAATACAATGTCAATCATTGAAACACTGCCATCATATTGCTGTATACTATGAAACTGTTTGAATCATGCAAGGATCACACGTTTCAAATTTAACATCAAAACTTTAGCATGTCACCATGGCCATGTATGATATTCCGGTGCATAAAACTCTGCAAAACTGGAACAAAATTGTCCTAACAATATGCACCTTTAATCTTTTTGTAGTGCTCCTATATAATCAAAAACTTTGCATCGTAAATTTACACAATAGTAACATAGGTGCATGTGTTACATTACCGTATATTGCTTTTTTCAGTGCCATGTTGTCGTCGCTGCTTCATGTTCGTTTTCAGTTCCGCTAGGAATTTCACTCTTCTGTCATTCTTATTTCATGTCAACAGTACAAGTGACTTATTAGCACTCCGAGGAAGTAGTTTTAAAATCAGTTAAAGGATAGTGTTGGAAGAGTCCTACAATCATTGCCAATGTTGCAACAGCAAACAGTATTTTGACAAGGGTGCTGTGTAGCGCCCTCACTTGTTATCTGGTGGCGTGACTTTTGTTTTACCAAACATCACCTTCCTTATTACTTTGCACCTATTGTGCCCTTTCAACTTCTCAAATAACCAAGAGAATCATGTAGCAAATATATATTATAATTGAATAATAAGATAGAAGTGTGTGTATTATATGTAAAATTCGATAATGAATCTACTGAAGATATTTACTGAAATATGTCTTTGAGAAGCTTTTGGTTGTTTGTTAGATGCAATAATTAGTACTAGTGTTATTAAAATGTATATTCCGGATGAAAAGTAAAAATTGTTGTAAATAGTTGTATTGAAAAGATCGATTGATGTATATTATTTATGTCATGTAATGTAGAAAAAAATAAAGTTCATGAGCACAAACTCGGACAGTTTGGTGTTTTTCTCTGGAGTGAGTCAAAGTACTGATACTGTATCGGGAAACCTGAGTCATATAACTTTGCAGCAAATGATCAAAGCATACACCAGTCATCTACACACATCAAGCCAAGGTTGGAGTAATTGACTGTTCTGTATCTTGTTCATCATCTCAAGCACTGTCAAATGTGAGACAGGGGATTCTTGGTATCTTTGTGTGATACAGTTTCACCCCTATTTCCAAGTGTACTGTTCCAGGCATGCTTTCAGAAACAATGGGTGCTAACCAATATTTGTGGTTGAGAAGGTAAACAGACAGAGTTATCTTCAGATGAGATGAATCACACAACATATACTGAGAGGTATCACAATTTGACTTACTTATGTAGATTTAAAATTGTAGCCTTGTACACACAGGCGTATCAAGTAGTAAAATTACTTTCAACCTTGCAAAACAGTAAATATACAAATACAGTTGTCCTCAACACCTGGTATGAAGTGGTTTCCACCAAAAATTGTGTGGACTGAAGATAAAGTTTGGTCCGAAGAGGTATGAAGATTTTAAAGGGGCATATTTCTTACAAGGTGCAGTTACTCTCAGTAACTCCCAAATATGTCTGTCTGGAGTACAAGAATTTCTGCTTTATCCATTTTTTGGTTATCTACAAGTTACCAAACTTAAGTTGTGTTGATAACACCGTAAATATCTCATTCCAAGTAACTTTTCAGCTGTAGATAATGTGGGGAATTTTTTTCATGGTTAATGGAACCATTTTGCATGAATCCTCCATCCATTACACATATCCATACAATAATTCACAAAATCCTTTGCCGTGTATCCCAGATATCATAGTGCAACCTACCTTTCACCTCAGTGCAGTAGATATGTAGGGAAGGCAAAGAATTTACCACAAATACCAGAACAAATATGATGATAAGTTCATAAACACCTTTAATCATTAATCCAGCTGCACTCTTTGTTTCCTACTGTATTGAGTTTCTTGGCAGCCAATTTTACAGAGCAGGTCAACATCAGATACATTTTAGGTTGCCAATATTCCCTTCAATGTTAAGTTGAATGTACATTGAACTTGGAATCCACCATTCAGATTCATTTCTGCTTCATAACAAAATTCAGAAATAAGTTCATTGTACGACCAGTCGTGTTCATGTCAATTTTGTGGCTGGTGGATACCTTCAGCAAAGCCGAGACGATTTTTGTGCTTATTCTTCAAGCTTTTGATAATTATTATGCTAAATCATCCCATTGCAGAACATCAAAATGAATTGTCACTGCACAACAACATATGCAAAGTAGAAAGCACTTGAGAAAAACAAATCAAAGTTATCCAAACAAATATTGTAAAACAACTTACTATGTAGGATTTAATCTTTTTGCAGAACTTTTATTATCTCAGAATTTTTATTTTGAAGTGCATTTCTTGGCCATCATCTCCAAATAAGATAGCAAGTACTAATGTCACAATCTTTTTTTTCTCTATTTCTCTCCCCTTTTTTCTCTCCCTTTTCTTCATGCTTTCACGGAACATTGCAGAAGAAAATAATGATAATAATATGCTGCGCCGTTTTAATAGTGGTGCTTGTGGCGACATTTGGTGGCGTGTTTGGCGGTAAATGAGACGCAGCCCCTCTGGGAGCTTACTTAGAATTTCCTACCATTCCCTTCCATAGCATGGTGCAAACTTCATCTAACCACGCTTTCACACTTTGTCTTGTGCGACTGAAACGCTTTCCTTTCTGTACAAAACAAACCTAAAAAGGCAAAAAAATTGCTCTTTTTTCCCAACCTTGTCAACCTGTCTGTAAATTTGTCATCGATGTCCTTTCCTTTTTGTAGATTTCACTCATTAAAGAAACTTCATTTCTTTTATAGTTTTCCCCAGAAGATTCTAATTTCTTTTTCATTCTTTGTTTTGTGTCCAAATTTTATAAACAACTGGGTTTAAATGCAATAATATGTACTAACACACCACAAATTTAAAAGTAATGTAAAAAAAAAACAAGAGAAAGACCCTAGGCTGTTGTGTGAATGATAAATGTACGGTGCATTTTACCTCAACTTGTATTTGGAGTAGCTTGTAGCTCATTTTTATAGATTGAGAAGTTTTCAGCGAAAGCTTTGTTGTCTCTAGAAAATTACTGTTGGTAACATAGTGATAAGTGTCCATGTAGAGTCTGAGTGCTTCCTTCTCTTATTGCCATCTGAAAATTTCTCATCTCAAACGTCTGTAGATATCATTCGTCACCAAAATTTTGACTTCTGAAAGCTTCTACTGATTTACATCTTAGCATGCACCCAGAATTCCATACTTTTCCCTCAGTCTACAAACACTGAAGAGTAAAATGAATGGTTTAAAGTCATCGGAAGATGCTTGTATACAACATCACAATTATTCTGCAATGTTTTGCGGCATTTCCATTTTAGTAGAGAACTTGTCTACCTTCAGACACAACGCTGAAGCTTTTCTGACATGGTGAAATGAAGGCTAAAATATATTGTCTCAAGACTCATCAGAACAAAGGTTCATGGTAACTGTCAAGGTCACCACTAGGAAATGTTTGGAAAATGTCAGAAATTTCTTGTATTTCAAGATGAAGTTTGCTGCCTGGTTAAGCTCCAAAGTTTGCAACAGATTTACTGATTAATTTCAGTGATGATAGCCACAGTAAAACGATACAAAATTCAAAAGTGAGTTCTGATTGGACATTTTAATAAATAAATTACCTACTTGAGTATGTGTATATCAAATGTCATTATCATAAGATCTTGTAAAATACAAGTATGTCTGACTTTTGGTCAAGAAATCTAACTGTACAGTAAGAGCACTGAAATGTAAGCATGTGGACAAAAGTTCACCCAAACGTTTTGATTATTCGTGTGAAAGCAACAAAGTGGATTCAATTTCACAATATTGTGTTTAATTGTCAGGTGAAACAACCCTTGACAAGTTTTTAAATTATTATTATAATCATAATTACTGAGGGTACACTTGTATCTCTGTGTCAGTGAGATAATCAAGAAGGTAAAATATCTGACAAAACTTCATATTCGTGACTGTAAAAAAATATGTGGATATGTGACTGTGAGAAACGTCTCTTTCTGGCTCTTATTCTAATTTCTGCATGTCAAATGAAAAGTTTGTCATTTTTTCCCATTTTGACATTTCTGTCATATGTTCTTTCCTTACACATAACAAGAAAAAATACAAGATTTTTGCCCATGGTACCGTTTGACATGATCTGGGTAGTATATATTCCTCCATGTACCATTTTGCCAACTAGCATGAATACACCAGAAACAGAAAATTACAACACCTTACTTTTACGAAGAGGAAAACAACATTTTAGTGATTGGAAATTATGTACAATTAATTCGGTATTTGTATGTGATGATTCACTGTTTCCATAGCAACAAATGACACTCTAAATAGAATCTCAATCTGAATGAAGTTTCATTTGGTGCAGAACATGTCATGATATCATAAGAGATATATCAACAGCGTGTGCATATTTTCAACAAATTAAAGTGTCAAGCTCTACAAATCATTCTAGAAGAATATAAAAGTTGTATGCATCGCAAGTGAGGTGCAGGATATTTTGCAAAGTTTTTTCCGGTATCCTGATGGGTGCCCTATTGGGACTTCATGGGAATGGAGTGTCTTCATTCCTGTGACGAAACTATGAGATATAAATTATTTAAGTTGCAGGACATCTCAGCTTTAACAGCCGAAGCATTTATATCGAACAAAAACCACAAACTAAGTTTCACTCGATTTTGATTTGAACAGATTCTGTGCAGTGAAACGCTTAAGGACAATATGACATGTGAATTTCTTAATGGGAATATCTGGCAAACCCATCTAGTTTGCTCTATAAGAGCATTAGTGTTTTTGCAAATGTCACTGGACTTGACAGCCAGTCCCTCCTTCCCTCCTCCTCTCTGTCTCCCTAGCCCTGTCACTATCCTCCCCTCTATTACTTCTGACTGACCAGCAGAACAAAAAAAGGTTCAGCAGTGTTGATAGCTAGAGTTTCAGAATGGTATAGGTGAAAATATCAGCATATTTAATGCTGCTACAATCTTGTAAATTTATAAATGTCAATATGCATTTTTTTGGTGTTTTAATGAAGACTTAAGAATGATGTGTATTGGCGAGATTTAATAATTGTAGAAAGTATACTGTACAGAATAATAGAAAGACATAATGTATGGTGATATTTATGTGATCACACAAAATTACTCAGAAAATTCAATCACTGCGTGTGAATTTTTTACCCACATATGAAATTGTATCGTTGTGAATGATGTAACATTTGTTAAGTGATTTAAAAGCAATATATTGCCAGCAGCAGGAGCTAAAAATGTTCTATCCCAGATTGCATTGCAAACAAGTTTCATTGAAAAAGTTGTACTACACCATGCCATGGAAATATGCTTTCAAACACTGCAATTTTTAAATTTTGAGTTATGTGGAGACATGCATTTCAGTAAATTCTTTACAGTATGAGCCTAAAGATTTCCAGTATATTTGAAAAATTCCACTACCGATGATTAAAAAAAAATCAAGAAGGATTGTTTCAGATCAGAAAAGACAACTCGTAACTGTTTTTTAAAACAACCATCTTAAAGTTGAAATTTACTAGAAATTGACTGGTATTCCAGGTTTCTGTTGCAATGCATCATGGGATACATACTGTTCCTCACTGGTGTCTGGCAACATTTTAAGGGTCATTTCATCATTTTTTGTAAGAGATTATTTCTGCAGCTTTCATCCAAATTTCTTGCAGTTATCTTGTCTTTGAAATGTGTTTTTCAGTGCAATCTATCATACCCCTGTCATTGACTGAAATTTCACAAAATATTCACACTGACATCAATATGGCGATTCTGATCAAAATCTTGTAATTTAGTTTGTGTATCTAGTTATACAAGCTTGAAAATTCATTATTTCCAGCCTGTATATAAAAAAACATTTACGAGTACGGCTATTTCCAGACTATTAAGTAATTGTAATGTTGTTTATGAACTTTGTAAAGGTCAATTTGTCTTGGTCAATTTTACGATTGACCAGATTCTTTTGGTGAAGTTGAGATAAAGAATTATTGACAAGCAAAATTGATGACATAGTTCGCAAGCAAAACTGGATACATTGACAAACGCAACTGATAACATCATTGATAAGCAAGACTAGCGACATCATTGACAAGCAAAGCTGATGACATCATTGACAAGCACAACTGATGACATCATTGACAAGCAAAGCTGATGACATCATTGACAAGCACAACTGATGACATCATTGACAAGCACAACTGATGACATCATTAACAAGCACAACTGATGACATCATTGACAAGCACAACTGATGAGATCATTGACAAGCAAAGCTGATGTCATGACATAATTACAAAGGAGAAACTAGCTGAGTATAAGCTTAGGCCAGAAAGAAATAATACATTGTTCATCGGAATTGCCTCTTCTATTCTGCCCGATTTTGATTTTTTTTTTGATTGGGCAAATTCATACTTCTGCAAAGCAAATACTTTAGTACCGCCGCTGGCGGCGCCCTACACTTCGTCGGGTTTTCGCAGGCATGTCAGATTCTGAATGATTTTGAGACTTCCGATGTGTCTGCGCTGAACTCTGTCAACACGTTGTTGCGACGTCTGAATTCTGCAACTCACGACACAAACTGGGTCAATTTTTGGCCGAAATTTCTCCGTTTTGTCAACCCTAAATGAATAAAAAATTTTCGCTCGCCGCTCTTGAACCTTGGTCCAAAAAATCCGATGAACAAGATTTTTTTTTTCTCTGGCATTAGAGAAATTTTATCAGCAAAGGTATCGGTTCTGGAATGAAAGACCAACTCCACTGTATGTGATCAGCTCACCAAGGAGAATAGTCCCAAGTCTGACGTTTCTGATCGTTTTAACATTAAGATATTCAGTTTTCATGCTGTATCTTCTATTTGGCAGAAGAGCCATAGCGTTAAACCCTATACATCTATTGAACACAACATGCATGTATAATGCATTGAATGACAAACAAATAACCAGGGCTGTTTCACAGACATATTGTAAGTGTCTGAAAATTTCAACAGAGAAATTGGAGAGAGATCTAAAAATGCAATTTGATCAATTAATTTTACATCAGCAGAGATGTGGTTTAAACAAACGCCAGATGTACACTGTGTATTTGGTGAATTTTCATTCAAGTCTTGCCCCTTACCTTTGACCTTTCCTCACAGTGGGTGACCAATAAAATGAGTAGAAATTATGTGAAAGAAAAGAGACCGCAGTATTTCTCTTCGGACCAAAGTAATTTTCTGTATGACATTAACGATAGACAGTAAGTACATTCGCTGTAAGAATTGAACGGTTTTTATCACTTCATGTAAAATAAATGGACAGTTAAAAATTTAAAAGATGTTCTGGCATGGTACTGTAGTCTGTTGCCATAGAGACTAAAATAATGAGGGGTTTATGAAAAACACAGCCATAATTTTTAACCGAATTATGAAATAATTATGCAATACCTAGAAATATTTGTTCAGAGTTGACTGAGTATCGTTTGGAGTTCTAGTGCAAATTTGTTTGTATCATTCAAATAGTTTTCTCCTTGTATGGAGAAGTTGTAGCTTTTAAAACAAGTTTGAATATTAAATATGATGTGCAGAGACTTGTTTAACTTTTACTAGATTTTAGATAAGTTCATTTCAGTTTTTAATGGTGACATTTTTATAGAATTGAATACCTGTAATTTAGAACTAAGTTTCTCTTCTCATGATGAACGGTGGACAAATTATTGTTTATAGAGCATGAGCTGGTTAAAATTTAAACCTCTCCCATTAGTTAGTGGCTTTAATACTTTATATTGAGGTTTGACCAATCAGAGATGCACTACGTCATCATGTGATCGGTGAAAGCCGATAAGCTTTGTCCTACCGTATGAAAATCAATCAGCTTTGTCCTACCGTAGGTACCAAAATGTCTGCACCGGTATGAGTCTTTGTCATGCCTGACATCCGCATAAAGTTTCAAATGATTAGCTTTCATATTTCACTCTGCTTGACTGTATTTCTTCTGTAGAAATAATTAATGTAGCCTAACTGTTAACCCAAAGTTGACAGTGTCTCTTCTGAGAAGCTTTCAATATTCTTCAGAAAGATAGAACTGTTCTGAATGTAATATGTATGAATTTAGAAAGGAGACAATTTGCCACCGTGGCTGCAGTTTTTTTTGCATTCCACAAAGTGACATAGCTAACTCTGGCGCCCTCTATAATTGAAACCTTTACATAATCCTCTCTCCCTGCAGACCCCAGAAGCAAAACCTCTTTTGATCATGTGGAAGAATGCATTATCAGAATTGAATTGTGATAAAAATCTGGAAATATTTTATACCAATTTAAGACTTTCTGACCTATGTTTGCATAAATATAGGATACGGGACTGTGAGGGTACTCTTTCAAATTGTTAATGAATCATATTTTTGAAAAAAAAAAAACACTGAATGATTGGTGCAGGGTTTTGTCAATGTTGGAAACTCTCTTAATATGCGAACAGAATATAAACCTCGTCACACGTTACTAAAAAAGACTGTGGTCACGGTAGCATAGTGAAAAGTTGCCAACACTGGCAAGTTTAATGAGAGAAACGTAACACATAGAAATCGTAGAAGGAATCTTTGGATTAAGGTCCGCCAATAAATTTGAAATTTTGAAATGTTGAATTTTTTAGCTGATTTTGTGGATTGCGTGGATGCTTACGCTGTTTGAAGAAAAGAAATTTGTTCTTCCATAAATTGTGTTCAATATTTAAAGGTATCAAATGATGAAAGCACCTTTGTTCAATCCCTCTATGAGTATACCTACTATGGAGTTTTCATCCCTCATGTAGAACAAACTTGTAAAATTGCAGTTCACCGTCCAAAACCATCAAAGGTGCAAAAGGGTGATTGAAAAGAACCAACGTGTCCACGCAGTCCACAAAGATGTCAAAGCATTTTGTCGCTGAAAGAGTGGAAATCAAATATTTCCCCTTACATAGTCTACCACTAATTAAATAACATGACATCATCACATTTTGTTAAAGTGGATCACCCTATGAAATGCGAAACAACCTAACAAAGATTTAAATGCACGGAGAGGGAACACTGCCTGTTGAGGGCGCTCTTCCAAATCCCGAAAGACTAATATTTGATCACCCCTTGGCCAACTTATCTTAAAACGCTTCCCTACCTGAAAAAAGGAGGGCAAACAGTAAGTTGGCGATATTTTACAATTTCTTTTCAACCCCCGCCCCATCCACACCTGGAAAACTTACAAAGAAAGTAATTGAATTCCACTGTCTCGGCTTGGATGTTCTCTTCAAAATGAATTTGTAGTCTTTTGTCTTGTCTTTGTTTATTTTATTGCACTTGTTTGTCTTTGTTCAACATTTCCATGATTAAAATCGACTTCAAGAAAAAAAACACAGATGTATATAGTTGTAATCTACTGTACTTTGTCGGCTATTGAAATTGATCCTGCCTATATAAACTGTGTCCGATGCTAGCCACTTCCGATGTAGTTCTACAAATTACTTCAATAAACCACAATCTCTCAGTTTGGTAATTGTTGTCTGATCCTGTTCAGTGTTTTTTCCTGTGTGTTGAGATGAAGAAAGCTTGTAGATGTCGCGTGTGAATGAAAGGTGGTATTCGGCAAAAGTTTTAATAATCAATAATCAATTGTTTAAGAAAGAACATTTTGCATGCTGGGTGCTAATCCCAGTGTAAATAATTTTTGAATGACAAAAATGTATAAGTGCGTCTAGAGAATGAAAAGTCGAATGTAGGGGAATTTTTTGCTGAAATATGGTTGGACCACGTGAAAGTGTCATATATTCGTATCAATAAGTACCTAGCCTGAAGTGAGTTGAATCTGAAAGTTGTGTATTACACATGTTTAAGTTTGCAGTATATAAAATTAATGTGATCAACATACGACACCAAGTTGGTTCACATAATAATAATTTCCTAAACAGAATGGTAAGTTCCCGCGACACGTTCCAACGTCGTCATATTGTGTTACTCAGTCCCCTATAGGAAAAATCATATACGATATTCCTGACAGTTACACCTCTTCGTTGGCTTGATCACTAATAGTAGTACAGTGAGTGGAAGAACTGTGGTAGTAGATTCTAACTTTGCCGCTCTTGTTATCAGTGTTACGGAAATCTGACCTGCTACCAAATCTTTGCACTCTATAGATATTTTCGACCCACTTCTGACCGTGAAAGCATACACGAAACGATCCATGACAAGACCCAGCCCACTTTCCATTTGCACCCTCTCCTTACCTATACCCACCATGTCACATGTGGAACGTGACGTCAACGGCGAGTCCCTATATCCATGATACTTTAGGATTGTACATACCTAATAAGATACTCGTGGAAATGTTCAGAATAGTCGCACTTGATATTGAGATACCAGACCGGGTATACAATAACTTTGCAATATCACTTTCCCTTTAAAAATCGACCCCAAAATGGACAGAGATATTTTGCTATTTGACTCAGCAAGAGTGATAAGGCATTACGGGATTCAATGGCAGAACAAAATTTCTTGGCGTACGATTACTTTGGCATCAAAAAATAATGACGACAATGAAAATACAAAGACAGTGCTATGTAGGAAAATCGTCGCTTCAAAGGTTAAATACAAATATACTGGAAAATATTTCTCGGGTTTGAAGAATTTCGGGGTTTTAAGGACGATCGCACCAAAGAGGCAGATATTGGAACTCTCAAACTTTCCAATACCTTTATGATCTACGACTTTAAGAAGCCATTGGAGTAAATAAGGTTTTGACCAGTATGCTTTGGTGAAAAAAAATCGGAAATTCAAGAGATTTTACCCGGGGATGGCGGCCAAGCGTCGGTAAGTACTAGGTGAGTCGTTTCTCCACTACCAAACTCTGTACGGTGATCATAAAGTTTAGTCTTGATTTTGAAAGGAAATGATTTAAAGTTTTCTTGCGAAAAGTTCAACTTGGAGGACTGATATATACCACCTTACAACTCTCGTTTCTGTCCTTCCACACAAATTTACCTGGCCGGGTTCATACTTAACTATCTCTATTAGATATTTCCAGATTCTCACTTACCCGAGTCTTTTATCTGTTTTCTACCTTGACTTTTATCCATCACCAAGTTTTTTCTAAGTAATATAATTATTCTACCCATAAAGGAATACAAATCATGAATTCGGGTTGTGCAGCGAAATCGGCAAAAAAGATCGACCATCCAACCCTTTTCTGCTAACGGAGACTAGGTTTGAGAGGGAATGGTTAGAATTGCCCGACAATTCTAAGCATAATGTTAGAAGATGTGATAATATAAAAAGTATTCTATTTAACGATAATACCAGACTTTAGCACATAATATCTCATGTAAGAATTAACACTAATTGTGAGCTAAATTTGTTGCTACGTTCTTACTCTAGAGGGACGCGATCGTCAGAACCGGACTCAAGGTCGTATGGGACCCATACGACCAATATGAACACTGTATGCAAGGTACGTTGACGATTGATGAAAGTTTCTGTAAATATGTTTGCCATGATGTACATCGTAAATTTTAAATGCAGCTAGATATCGTGCGTGAAATACATTGTTTGTGAACGAAATAGTCGCACATGCGCAGTTCCGACGACCCTCCCTCTGACTGGCAAATTTGTTGCCGACTCGCAGCGATTTCGAAGCTGTTATCCAATTGGTTGGCAGAATCTTACCGTTATAATGAAATAATACAAATAAACTCCCTAAGTTGCTGTGAATAGTGACAATCGACCAATCAGATATAACCTTGCAAACACGCTGCCTCTCAGCCTCTGACTGGCAAATTTGTTTTCAGCAGACCGCCTGATTGAGGAAGTCTCGTCTGGTGTATCTACTGACTCCCTGTGATATGAGTTTTTTAGTCGCTTTTACAATCGTAAAGTTATATTTTGTTGATTTTGACACTAAATTTGTTATCATATCACCACAGTCCTTCCATCGCTAATTCGCCAATCTCTGTTTTTAAAGTTCAGCATTATTTTTTTGATGTGACACTTTAAATTCCTTGGTCCTTTTTTTTTTTTTGTAAAGACAGTGCCTCTTTGTTGTTTTTTTGTTTTTCCTTCCTTTTGTCTCCTGTTTTTGTAATTTCTCTGTTTTGTTCGTTTTTCTTGTGTCTTGTTTTTTTGCAATAAAAAAAATATGGGAAAAAAATTTAAAAAAAAAAAAAAGTTCAGCATTACTGCAGACCCTATCGCAGCCAGACGTCCAGGCGGTTTTCACATTTGAAAATTCATTTGAATTTACTGAAAGTTTCATTGAAATAGCAACAATTGGTAATTTCCAGTCTGGCCAAGAATGGCAGCGGCCATTGAAATATCCTTCACACCGAGAACTTGCCCTTGATGTGATACATGTATAAGTGATAGTGACAATGGAAATACAATACATAAAGCCTGCTGTGGAGAATTTTTCATGGTGCCTTCGGTCTTAGACAAGCCGCTTAAAGGTCACCGATATTTATTACAACTTCCCGTAATCTTTCAACTATTTTGGGTAACTTTAAAAGTTCAGATCGTCAAACGGTGAGCTTCAATAGTTTCTGTAGTAAACATTGTCAACGATTGTAAAGGGGAGTAAAATTTGAAATACGTCAGTGTCATCCGAAAGCTGAAAATTGATTATTCGTGTAAGCTAAATTGATATCATTCATATCTATTACAATAGGGATAAATTCAGATAAGACTTGGAATTACTGAACCTTGTTGCACTCACCAATGAAATCATAATTTGACATTTATCATGTCTTTCGCAGTTATCGTACAACAGAAGACACTGAGTCGGAAATACAAATTTAGAACTGATGATGGTTGCCAGAAGTATGAGGATTGTGTCAGCACGTCCAGAACAGAACACCAAGGGCTGCAGATTAAAATCAGATCAATAGATGTTAAACTTCATCGCCTACATTGAGGTTGTAAATCTGAGGAAAAAAATCAGGAAATATCCTTTCAACAAACCTCGTAAGGGGTAGTCGATAATGAAATTACGTGCACAATAAACAAAACGCATTGTGTATGAGAGGTTGAGGTTTAAAGGGAGGGGCCGCCCCGTCTGCGGCTGCGCGATTTTCTCATTGATAACAATTGCATGTCGAAAAAATGTGAAGCAAATTCATCATTTTATACATGTTCACAGTTTACCAGTTTTGTAGCTTTCCAATCAATGCATAACTTGGCTAAACAAACTTTGGTTGCGTCCCTACGTTATATGAAACTGTCTCAGCCGCGGTCTCCAGTTTCGGTACAGCTGCCATTTAAAAATTTTGGAAATGCACGACTGATGTTGGGACTTATTGTGCATAGCAACAGATCGGTTGTATTGGTCCCATACGCACAGCCGCAGACGGAACGAGCCCCTCCCTTTAATTCTACTTCGATTATCGTGTACAAATTGGCTCTAATATTCTATGGCTACGTCATTGAAACCGCGTATAATATGCGCAATGTTCAGATTTTTAATGTTTGCTGCTCAAAATGTTTGCTGCTCAAAAATCTTTCCATAGAAATGTTTCGTACTTCCAAAGTTTTTCGTTTAGAGAAGGGGGATTTGATGTCAAATGCCATGCGCATGTTTTCATTGTCCATGCAATCCGCAAAGCACGGCAGCGATATCAGCTCAGCTCCGATCTGACAAGTTTCACTACAAAATTGAAAAGCATCTTTGAATTTTGTCCCATTATCGGCTTCATAAAGTCTACAGTTTTAACGTTGAAAGACAAGGCATATGGAATTTCCCGTATTCGATGTAAGAACATTATCTACTTCATTTTTGCTTTCACTTTCATATGATTACTGTATATGTTTAATACCCCTAGACAGTACACCATACCTCAACACAGGATGTCTGACGTTTGAACTTCTCCTGTGTCACAAATAATAATTGTGAAGACACAGTCGCTTGCGAACCGATACACTGCGGCCGCTGTGCGCTACGCATTAGAAATTACACGTAGTGCTTAGCGCACATAGTCCGCAGTGTATTGGTTCACAAGCGACTGTGTGTGAAAAGGTTACTAGTATATATACTTGAACCACAGTCACCTGTGGTCTATTTCGATGGGGCTCATAGACGCAGAGCGGAGTAGACCACGGGTGACTGTGCTCGAACTCGCTTTCGGCTGTATACAACTTTTCCATATTCTGTTTTTATATACACGATGAGTTTTCATCTTCGTTTCCGTTCTGTATTATCTCCGCGGCGTTGCCAATATCATCTGACAGCTTTCTCTAAACTTCCGTATCTTATATCCCTTATCTCAACTTCCGTTACAAAACAACGCGAGTGTTAATAGTGGCAAAACTACTTCACAAACTTTCCAGTCCTTCATTACCGCACAGTGCCGCCCAGTTAAATATTAAACCTATTTTTAATATCAACTTAAATCCTTCTCTCTTTGGAGGTCAAAGGTCATCCGGCTCGACTGAGCCGAAGTCAGGATCTATCTCTTCCCGGTAATACTGTATCACAGTCTTCCATCCGCGTCGCAAAGATAGTAGACACAACTTGGCACAGGAATAACATAGGCTGATTCTGTGGGTCTCAGACTGATTCTATGGGATTGATAGAGAACGTCCACTATACACAAGGCGGACGTGACAAGACGTGCTGGTAACGCCTTCTACCGTGATTGACTGACTCACACAAGCTACCGAAAAACACCTACAAGTGGTAAATATGCGAGACCGATTGGCCGCCCTTCAGTCGGTAAGTTAACATATCCTACCCTAATATATTACATCAAAACACAGTGTAGGCTTTATTTTCCTGCTCTGTAAAGAATTTCAAATCACGAAGGGAATCAGTGAAGAAGGTTGCGAACTTTGGATAGTATACAGATGACGTCATGGATTAACGCAGAGTCGACATTGAAATGAGTCTACGACCAATATTTAGTCGTCATCCATATTGTTTTGATAATCATTTTCATTTTGTATTGAACAACAACAATGTGATCAGCAGGGTTGGACAAGCTCTATCACGTATTGGCCTTCCTGTTGTGGGCTTATTTTAGAGTCATGACGTCACAGGAGGGAGGTCTGATTACTTTACGATGCGATGACGGTGTGTTGGCAGTTGGGCGAAGAGATAGGTCAATCGGAGTGTTCCACTCATGTTTAGGGAAGTCTGTTTTACTCTTAGTCTTCAATGAAATGGGGAAGTACAAGTAAACGTCCGTGCATGACCTGGTCTGGACCACGCTTTGCAGTCCGATTACGAACTGTCCTACTATTCAAATGGAATGTTTTGCACCATTTGTCCGGTGAAAATGCATGAAGGCCACTTTGTCTTGCCAAGTGAGCAGACGACGCTGAAAGCACCAAAATATTCGAGATGTATGCGATTTTCTTTCTTTTTTTTTCTTTTTTTAAAAATAATACCATGCTAAAGTAACATAGGGGAAGTTGTAATTTTACGAATTTTGTCATAAAAATTTAGTTACAAAACATCTCCTTTGTCAGTAACCGGTGTAAATCTGAGGTCTTTGTCGGAAAAGGAGAACAAGAATGATGTAAACCAAACCAAGTCGACCCTATTCATTGACTCAGTCAGTTACACGTGAGAGGGGAGCGAGGTTTCAAGTTCTACATGCCCTACACACTTCAGTGTATATAATGAAACACTTTGAATTGTGATTGTTTCTATGCTACAGCAATATAGCAATACATTCACAGGTACATACATGATACATGCCTGTGGACATGGCAGGAAAACTACAGTCTATACATAGGTTATAGACAGTGGTGCGTGTCTATGCATACAGACATACATACATACATACATACATACATACATACATACATACATCGGCCGTTCAATATAGACATGCAATACTTTGAGAGAGAGAGAGAGAGAGAGAGAGAGAGAGAGAGAGAGAGAGAGAGAGAGAGGGGGTGTACATTCCACAATTTACGTTTATTGACTGATATATATGTTAAAACTAAAACTCACCGATCGAAAGTTATGACAGATGAAAAATGTTGTCCTCCCATAGGTTTACACAGGCACGTGAATGTAGGTATATGATAATCGAGTTTTCGGCAGCGCATGCGTATACGTCTTTGATTCATCCAAACTATCGTTTCGCACGTAAGTACAATGGTTACGATACTTGGTTTAAAGATTGAACGAAATAAAACACATTTAAAGCACGTTAGACTACTGTACAGTACTGACGTGGCAATCATGCCTATGGACATGGCAGGAAAACTATGTCGCTTACTTTACGTTGTCGAGTTAATAAACGAACAGGGTGCTGAGTTTGATCAACTTATCAGCATTGCATTCGCGTTAGGGGGCAACTGACGATGTCGCTAGATATTGACGAGAAAAATATTCTAGAGTGGGTAATCTCCAGTGAGATGCGACACTGGCCACTTGATGAATTAGTCAGAGAGGCTTTCTTTTTTCACAAATTTAACCAACGTGTGTTTATACAAAATTATTCGCAATACGCGAAAGGGACATTAAAATTATTCTTCATAGATCGCAGTCGTTTTTAACGCGTAAGTGCGGAGCACGAGCCCTATTGCTAGGTGTATCAATTATAAGCTTGTTACTAGGTATCATTGCGCAGAGAAATACGTAAACTCATCCGTCCCATATGGTCGTCAGGCGACCTACAAATAAGTTATTAATTTAGTCTGTCACGATGTAGTTACATAAATAGAGCCCTGAAACGTGAATATCTCAAGGTTTGTATCTTTGTATTTCGTACATTTTGCAAATCATAATATCTTGAACAAATACTTCGAACAAAAATTTGAGGGAATGTAAACTCGAAAGTTTTGCAAATAATAGTGTGTTGCCCCGATCCAAATCTATTATAATCTTCAACAGACATATATCTCAAAATGAGGCGCTATCATCCGGAGTGATCCGATGTTCGTCAACCATATTGGGGGCTATAACTTAGGCCACAGTGTGGTGGAGGGGCTGTGCTCGGGTATGCCTTCCGCCACCCCATTGAATGTACAGCAAACACCGCACACACATCGGAGTTGCCCGATGTTGTCACACATAAACACACACACACACGCACCCACACACCCACACAAACACATATGCATACAGAATCGGTCCCAGCAATGGAAAGACTGTAATTTTCTCAATCGACATACTATATGGTTGTTCGCTGTTCTACAACGTATATGTATATATATATATATATATATATATATATATATATATATATATATATATATATATATATATATATAAATTATTATATATATATATATATATATATATATATATATATATATATATATATATATATATTCACATACATATATATGCCCAAAATTCGAAATTCAATCTATCATTTAGGTGAATACCAGTATATCGTCTTGTATGTTCACCATTTTATATTTATATCTTATATAAAGCAACCGTACAGCAGGTTAAATTCAGCTGTCACAGTTTCAAGCACCATTCGAAAATTTCACCATCGATTGTCACTGAACATCTCTTTTCTATAGGCACAGAGCAACGATGACGAGGAAGGGGAGTTAGAAGATAGCGGCGTCGTCATCAATTTTGGGGACGATAGCAGCGCCAATTTTATGCAGGAATTCTTTCAAGAGGTAAGCTACGTATTATATTCACGTAAACCAGTCACAAAGCAACATTAGACGACAGACGACGTGTTGTTCATCTTCGTCTGCCACTTTGTTATCCATATTTGGAGAGAGTCACGTGACCTTTGACGTCAATATTTGCCCAGCGTGTATGCAACAACAGAAGTACCGATGGTGCAACTATTTATAAGGTTATCGGTGCTCTTATAACAAACTTTGAACATGACGATGTTGACAGATTTTGTAAAGCTCGGCAAAATGACCTGGCAACCCAGAAACAAAGAATGGGTCACAAGAAAAAAATGTGTAAGAAGTTTGAAATAATCATGTATATCATAGCATCTGAGGCCAATTTCAATGTATAGCCAAATGTATACTTAAAGGTATACCGTCACCTGTTCCAATTTTGCCACAGTTACCATGGAAAGAGAAAATCTAACCAATCACAGGGTGACCGCTTTTAAAAAACAGCGCCCTCACACGGGTATTTTGAATACCCAGGAACGCCCCTTTTGACCATATATTGGCGTCATTTTCAGATATTTAGATTACAGTGACTGTATACCTTTAAAACGGGGGGGGGGGGGGGAGGGACTGCTGTGTACTTATAGAGAAGACGCAGAATGCACTCCAGATACCACTTTTAACAAGCACTATTGCAGGTAGAGGAAACTCGCGGTTCTATCGACAGTATCAGAGAATGCCTGGACAAGTTGAAGAAAACTTACAGTGCACTTCTAGCTGCTCCACAACCCAAAAAAGGTAGGGCCTTTTCAGTAATACCCTGAAAACAATATTTTACCAGTGAACGAACTACTAACAGATGAGTAGATATGACCTGACTGTCGCAGTTCAGTATGTACAGATATACTGTTCAGACGATATTCATGTTATTGTCAGTCTTTTAAGATATTTAGAAAGCGGCGTGAGCAAAATTTCACTTCTTCTTGACACCTTGAAAAAAATCAACTGAATTATGCTGCGCATACATGCTAATGTATAGCTAAGGAACCCGGTTGAATTCACATAACTATTTTCAAATCTAACACGATTGCTAGTCTCAACGGTCACTTTTACGTTTCACAGAGGACAAAGCTGAAGTCGACAGACTCGTGAAGGAAGTTAAGAAACATGCGTCCAAAGTAAGAAGTAAGCTGAAAGGTAAGAACGTGCCGATGATGAAGTGTCACGCATCTTGGCTTGTCCTTTGTATGTATTAACATAATCAAAATAGTCGTATATCCGTGAAATGAACATAATACTTTTTAGTACATTACAAGAAATCTACTTTGTCGTTTCAATAAATGCGTCTCTCTCTCTCTCTCTCTCTCTCTCTCTCTCTCTCTCTCTCTCTCTCTCTCTCTCCTCTCTCTCTCTCTCTCTCCAGACATCCAGAAAAGTATAGAAGAAGATAAAATGCAACAAAATTTGAAATCTCCCGCCGACTTTCGTATCCGGAAAAACCAGGTTTGTGTCGTCATGTCCGGGTTTAAATTCACAATTTAGAATCCGGTAGAAAAGACAGTGGAAATAAAGCAAAAAAGTTATACCTGTATGTAACGCATGCATGTTACCAACATAGGTTTAAAATTTTAGATAATCAACCTTTATTCAATGACACACCTGTGACGTATCGTGAAAAAAATCGTCATGTAGAAACCGAAAGCATGTATTACGATTTAGAGTTGTTGCCTGCATCCAAATAATAAATTCTCAGAGACCAAATTACCAAGGCAGATTCTGAGCAGAAAACAAATTTCCAAGGGTAAATGTTCTGTAAATGCACATGCGCTGACAATCTTATCTCTGCCGACAGTATGGATCACTGCATCACGATTTCTTGCAAGCAATGACGGAATACAGCAACGCACAGCTGGAATACCGTGAAAAGTGTAAAGATAGAATACAAAGACAACTTCAAATTAGTGAGTTTATTTCCCTCATTCTTGCTGGTTGTTTCCCTTTAAAATTATTTCAAAATGTCCATCTTTTTATCTTCGTTTCCTTAACCAGTCCCTTGTGATGATAATGATGATGATTATGATGATGATGATGGTGGTGGTGATGATGACGACGAAGATGACAACGACAACGACGATGATGACGATGATGATGACGATGATGATGATGACGATGATGACGATGATGATGATGATTTTGATTGATATTGTTGTTACTGATGGTGTTGTATTACCAATTTAATGATAAACAAATACTGGGAAATAATTCATAACATTACGAAATCACTACATCTGCGTTTGCTTACATTGAACGATTTAGGATTTTGAAGATGTAAATGTATTTTGTCTGCACAATTTGAACAAAGCGAAACTATCTGTTCTCTCATGACAGCGGGTCAAAGCACAACCGAAGAAGAAATAGAAAATATGTTGGAGTCTGGCAGCAGTGCAGTATTTACGTCAAGTGTAAGTCTTTAAGGCGGATGACAGTAGTTGATCAATTGCATGGAGTACAAGCCGTAGAAAACAATGACTGATTTACTAACATCAAACGAAATGTCCCCTCCCTGGACAAACTAGTCAGTGTTTCAAATGTCAGTCTAAAGACTGCCAAATGGCTTAACTATCAATAGATTGATGATTGTCACGCAATTTCATTGACCACTGTCACGACATTTGTGATACATCACGCATTCCGGAAAAGTTGATTTCGTCAAAATTGATATGTCATGAAATTGTGGAATTGTTAAGATTGAAGAAACTATGCTACTAAGCATAGAATAACATTACAAAGTGACATACTCTTAGAAGATCACACCTTTAACAAACTTGACTGTGTGAAGCCCCCTAGGAAACCGATTGTTTTCGTAAGGAATATTGGCCCCTGTGTTGTTCAGGTGCCCAAGCGAAACACGTGTGCCCACGTGACTCAATTTCTTTACACACAAAGTAAACCAACGTAAGGAATTAATGCATTCGTTAAGTGTTCATTGTCGTTTCAACTCTGATTTTATTTCTGTGTCGTCGGTCAGATCATTACGGAGACCCAGCAGGCGAAACAAGCACTGGGGGACATCGAAGCCAGATATGATGAACTCATCAAGCTTGAACAAAGCATCAAAGAACTCCATGATATGTTTGTAGATTTAGCAACTCTAGTAGAAGAACAGGTAGGTTGAGGGCGTTGTTAGTGCGAACCTGTATGTAGATGAAAAAAGTAATACTGGAAATCAAATTGATAAGCTATGATTAATATGGTGATGATAGTCGTGGCGGTAGAGTATTTTTAGCGGCAGAGCAGTGCTCAGTGTTTTAGGTATTTGTCGATGATGAAATTGTCTGAGGAATAAATGGTGGGAAGTATTATCGTAAGAATGATACGCATACCATCAATACCAAATACATCGTAGCTCAGAAATACCAACCAATCTTTTGCCTCCCTGCAGGGTGAGATGGTCAATAACGTCGAACGCAATGTGAGTGAGGCAGCCGATTACGTTGCGCAAGCGCAGGAGTCAACTAAGAAGGCCGTGGCGTATCAAAGCAAAGCACGACGGGTAAGTTTAGGTGATGCGAAGTCCTGTTCATACTGGGGAAAACCCAAAGTTCATGACCTAGCTGATTGTTGGTATCTTGTCAAGGCCGAAGAGAATGTAATTAAAAACTTTGTAGATGCCATTATTTTATAAACGTTGAGCGACTTATCTCAAATTCACCCCTAATTGGGCCATCGCTTTATTATCATGGTACATGTAAACGGATATGGCATTATGACGTTTTCCCGGGGCAGCGGTGATTTAAGACGATGACGATGAGGTCTATGATGTTTAAGTTGTGTTTACAAGTTATGTCGCACTTTCTGAAGTGTGTTGTAATGCGATGATGTTGTATAGATATTGTATCGGATCGTATTCAAAATTGCTTATGGCATCTCATCAGTATACCACCACTGTAAGCTGACAAAAATGCTAGATTTTCCTTTCCCAAGACATTCATTTCAACACTAAGGGACTGGTCAGTTTCTCCGGCCTGGGGGGGGGCGTGGATTCATGGGGGGGGGGGTTCACCCTGTTTTTGACTTTGGAGATAGGGGGTCACCATGTTTTTGAAATGCCCAATAGGGGGGTCAGTGTGTTTTTGAATTTCGACACAGGCTCATCATTGTCAAAAAGACATCGTGTTAGCCTCAAATTTCATCATTCAGTTGCGTTTTTCGGCGCGCCCTTTTAGCGCGTAACTTTAATAATCAGACATATTTTTCAGCATGCCCAACTTTAACATATCAGGCATACATATATCAGAGATATCTGTATGTTCAATATTTTTCAGCATGCTCTTCGGGCGCATTACTTTAATATATCAGACATTTTTTAGCACGCCCTTCCTGTGCATGACTTTAATATACAAGACATATATATCATAGATATCAGGATGTTCCATATTTTTCTCCACGCCCTTCGGGCACCATACTTTAATAAATCAGAGATATATGCCAGAGATATCTCGATGTTTGCTAAGTGAAAGTGTACCGTTATGAAATCTGTATTTCATATGATAAGCAAGACAAATTCCTGATACGTTTCTGTTCTCTCTATGAGAATTCAGTATGAGAAAGCAACATGCACAAATATTTCACAATATATATTTGATACAGTGACTTATTTTAGAGATAGAAAAATGACAAGATATCTTTCGTTCTCATTGATGCAACTGTTTTCCTTTGTGTCTCAGGTTTTCTGTAGAATGATGCATTTTTATGAACAAAATAACAGTTAAAAAGGCAGTTTTTGTCATTATTAGCTGTGCTTTTATGGTTTCAATGTTACAAGAAAAGGTCATCTCAGACACTGCACACATCAGATTTGGCTAAAATGCCTATATATGGCTCCTCAGGAGATTTAATTGGATGGCTGGCAAGTCTTAACACCCATCAAAATTTTTGATTTACTACTTTGTCCTCTTTGATATTAATGATTGACATCCACTTCTGTACAACAATTCAGGACATCTGGTTAAGCATAGAAAGTGTGAAATACATTCATAGCTCATTCAAAATGTACTGTTTTCAAACTTTAAGATTGACACTTTGAAAATCCTATCTTACAACTGACATGTCAAAAAATTCTTTAAAACACAGAATGACTGTTAAAATAGAAATGTATTTAAAATATAATAAATATATATATATATATATATATATATATATATATATATATACCACACATATATATATATATATATATATATATATATATATATATATATATATATATATATATATATATATATATATATATATATAATTTCTGTCCACCTTTTGTTTTACAGTTGTCACGTGCGGGGGGGGGTCACCCTGTTTTCGAAATTTGGAATAGGGGGTCACCCTGTTTTCAAAATTTGGAGTAGGGGGGTCAGCCACTTTTTGACGTCGGAAAAAATTAATCCACCCCCCCCCCCCCCCTAGGCCGAAGAAACTGACCAGTTCCTAACGGTAGTTTGCACCTCGAATAAAGACAAACTGTAGCTCAAACTTTTTTTCCAAAAATTTCAACCATTCTCTTTCAAAACCGAGAGTAAAATTTGAAGGTCACAGTGCAAATTTTGGTACTAGTGAAACGAATTATCCAATATTTACAGATAGTTGAAATTCAAAATGGCCGCCATCCCTGTATTATCTGTATGGCGGAATATAAAAGTCTCGATTTTCACAAAACTAAGCCGTTCAAATCTTTATTTACTCTATAAGCTTCTAAATACGCCTCCACAAGTGGTAGGCCAAAAGAATATTGGAAAAATTTTAGAGTCCGAACATGTCTTCTGGCGGCGCATTCTACCCTAATCATAAAGGTACCAGAAATTATACGTACTTCAAAACAATATGTTGCCCTCTTAGTTTGCTTTCTATCTTTGACATTGTGGCTTTTATGTCCCTCTCTTCACATGTCTGTTATTCGTTTATTTATTTGCAGAAGAAGATAATCATCATCATCATTATAACCGTCGCTATAGCAGTTCTTGTTACGCTACTAGTGATTCTACTGACGTAAGGACTCGTACCATGAACGCCATGGGAGTGCTTTATCAGTGACGAGCGATCAAATCCCAGAATGCTATGCGGTGTGCAGGTCATTCAGAAGACTTGTTTTTCAAAGTGACGATAAAACAAACTTGATTTCTGGGAGGGTTGTTTGAAATTTTATCCCACCATTTTAGATTGTAAGGTGGAGTTGCATCTACAGTTTTGTTCAAAGGAATATTTCTCATCTAAGATGACAAGGAAACCCCCTCATACTATATATTTTCAAAAAGCAGAGAATCTAAAGTTTAGTATGGTAGCAATAGTTTACTCGAAGGATGAAGGGGTAGAAATCCTAAATTTTGGCAATAGTGATAAAATTAATGTACTTAACACTATTTTCAGGAATTTAAAGGGATACAGTCGTCGGAACTGCCCTCAAACGTTGTATGGGACCCATACCACCAATGTAAACACTGTATCAAAGGTATGACGGTGATTGATGAAAGTTAAAACATGTCTGTCATAATCTACATCGTATAATTTAAATATTGCAGCTATGATGATGCATCTATATATCGTGCACGAAATGCATTGTTTGTAAACAAGAATCTCGCAAAGGCGCAGTTACGACGACTGTTTCCCTTCAATATTTCATTTGAAACGAAGAGTATATGTAGCAAAAACGACCGTTTTATTGTTCATTTTCTATCCTGATTCTAAAATGGCAGGGGCTGCAAAACTGGCACTCAACAAAGTGACTAAAATCATGATAAGCAAAATTAAAACTATATATTCCAAATGTAAGAACTTTATTACCAAACAAAACGCTCGTTTTGCTGAATAGTATTTAAAGAACATAATGTGAAAATTTGACCCAGCCAGAAATCTTGAAATTGGGAGGAAAGGAAACCAGGAAATTGGGTGATTTGCATAAATTTTCATAAATTTACACTTTTTTCTCACCCCACTTAAGACTGCTTGACAAGCTAAAAGGTGATCTGGACCACTATTTTAATCTTGGGTTTGCAAATTACTTAAAATTGAAAGAATCTCTGCAAACTTGTTATTTTGTTGCAAAATACGCCCTGATACGTGCAGCGCCACCTTAAGACACTAAAATAACCCCGAAACAGCTACTATAAACAGTCGATGAAATGTCCACAGTTGTATGTAACAGCTTGAACCGTTCATCAGACACAGTCATGTACTAAGTTTCAGCAAGATTGAAGATGAGTTGAAAAAAGCTATATAAACGAAATGTATTTCCAACAGCTATCGATAAGTGGCCTAGGCGGTCTGTAAATGTGTACCACACCGAACCCCCTGCGACTCCCCTGCTCTCGCATCTCTGCGTTTCCCAAAGTAATATTTGCGAATCCGTCAGAAACCGCATAATTTTGTTTTCATGAGAACAAGTAATTGATCAATACCACTCGTTTCCGTAAACTCCAAGTTCATTACAACAATCTACTCGTTAATGGTACATTTTCCGAAAAGATTTATTATTGTTTAAGGTCAGTTTAATATTTAAAACTCTTGAAAAACTTATCGGAACTTACGGAACTGCAAAATGCCTGAGGTACTGAAATGATGATAATGGTGAAATAAATGTAGTTAGTTATTCATTATTCATAAAGTTTAAGAGCCAAGTGCACGTCAGTGAAACAGTGTATATTTGTCAACCTGAAGCGAAAGTATCACATGAAAAATTATGTAATTTTTTTGTTGAGTTATGGCGGTAGACAAAGACAAGTTTACATTTTTAGTTTAGCGTTGTCGTGCACGTTTTACAGAAAAAAGTCCATTTACGTCACATTTAGAAAAGTGACACTTCATTTGTATGATATTAATATCGTTGTGCATGATACGGTCAGTTTATTTGAAACGTTCGTTTGCAGAGAATGATATCCTCGGAAATAAGTATGTCTTTAACATAGAATTGAAATGTGTTTCAAGTTCTTATTTGCAGTTGTAGCAACTCCAACAGACTACATATTGTTGTAAAAATGACTTTCTGATAGCAAGACTACTCTTGATTAAATTATACCATTTACACTAACCTTTGCAACGATCTTTCTAAATGTTCAGTAACTTTAAGATCATCTTCTCCCGAACTAAGCAGACCCGTCATTTACGGTTTTCTTGTGTCCCCTTGACTTAAGGGTAGTACGCGCCTTGAAGTTTAAACACTTAAACTTTTGCTTAAATTTTTCCTGGGAAACTTTCAACAATTGATTTTAAAAATCTAGAATAAAAATCAGGGGTCACTGTGTAAAGTTTGGTTCCAGAGAAACAGATTACCCGAGATTTACCGATATTTTGAATTTCACAAAACTAAGACGATTAAAATTTCACTAACTCCAAGACCTTCGAAAAATAATCGCAATCATACCCATCCATAATCCGATGACACTAGGTCAAATTTCGTAATACATGGTCAATTACATAGACACAGAACAGACAGTAAAGCACCGGTACACACAACAAAGTCAAATTCATGAAAGTGAAGTGATGTCAGGTGTTTCGAAATGAGCCCTCATAAGTGGTAGGTCAGAAAAGTATTGGAAAAAATTTGAGAGTCCGACTATTTTTTCCCAAGACGCATTCTATCTTATAAGGCCAGTGGCTGTAACTTGATGATTTTCTTAACAGTTTTTGTTTTGTGTATAAATTACAATTTCTTGTTCTACTCCCCGAAGTATATTGAGACACAATATTCAGCTTGTCAACTCAGCCTGTACATTTGTAGACTGCATTGTTATTGTTGACAACGGAATTCTTTTCAGGAATAGAATTCATCATTGCATTTTATACTCATAAACACTGTGTTGACAAGCTAAATAGTGCTTCAACATGCTTTTGGATGTGGAACAACAACTTGCAGTTGCACATACAACACCAAAAAGAGAGAAATACTGGCACTTCAATACTTATTTCCCAATCAGTGAAAAGCCCTTATGTTCGCCGAGAAAAATCAGACAACCGATGTTCAGTTGCAAATTTAATGATGAATGAGTCGTATGGCTCCAGTTTTTACTATGACGTATTTTACACTATTTTACGCAGGTGAGTTCTGACATCCGACGATGATGTGGTCGGTGTATTACTATATTGAATAAAATTTCACCCTCTGTAATTTTAAAGCCACAAGACAACTTTGAACAGGCCACCTAGTTTTGAACCGAGCCTTTCTCATACGTGTCAATTTGTTGCTGTCATTTTCACTCAGCCGTTGGAAGTGTATACACAGATAAAAATATGTCGCAGTTTTTACCTCGCCTTTGCCGCCATATTTGGACTTACGACCAAGGAAGTGTTGATAAAATGGAGACTCTTGCTCTGTTTTGCATCTAGCACGATTTTGACCTGCTGTTTTCCTAGGAAATGTAGAGTTTTGACGCCGGTATTTGGGCCAAAATGTACACTTTTGACCTCTACCCCTCCGATTTAACGTAAAATTGTGTATAATTTGTGCTTTGTGGGTCGAACTGTCCAAAGTACACCTGTATCCAATTCGAGGGGCGAGAGTGCCCCCCAATATATTATTCACTCACTGGCGTGCGATGCATAAACCACCACAACAGTACGCGCAGACATTCATTTCACGAATCCATTGTACTGCCGCCTGTAGGCTGCATTGATAATCGTGCGAGTTTACACGGGTTGTGGACGGAGTTGTTACAGCGCCCTCAACTCACTTACTTCAGCAGTGAACAAACGCGTGACGAGTTCATAGTCTGGCAAAGAGTAAACCAGTGTATGTGATTCTTTGACTTCTAAATCCGTATAATTCTTAACGATAATGAACCATCCTTTCCTCAGCAGTATCTTTGTTTTGAAGGATGAACTTAGTGAACATTGCATTAAAAAAGTACAGGACTGGTAAATTCCTAGGTTCGGGCAAAATTTTGTTTTCCTTCAGAGGAATGGATCTTTACTATCTTTTGATGGATCAGGAGTTAGTTACTTTGGCAGAACTAAGATAGGGATCGGCAGTCCACCACAGCCTAATTAACTGCATCTCCCTCGATGCTAAATCCGTTCATTTTAGTGCTCATGGAGGAAAAATCTGTGTACTTTCTCTGGCTAAAATGTTTGTGTTCGAGAACAATTGTCTAGTTTCCAATGACCAAGCTTTAAAACTATAATTATATTAATTAATATTTTCAACGATGCATTTTCCTTGTAGAGCGCAACTCCTATTTGGTCGACACAAGTTTATCTCACGGACACAACCCTTGGTTTAGTCGACACGGGACTCTGTCATGACATCGAACTCTGTGGCGAACACAATTCTAGCTTGCGTTGACACAACGCAATGAAACACTCATTTACAAAATCTCAGGTCCCAAAATTTCAAAGGTGCACCATTATTGTGGACACACTACTATGATTCGCAAATTCATAAATATTCTCATGATTCATAAATCTTATCGTTTTTACGGACAAACTCAAAAATTCAAGGAAGAGTTGGTGTTTGGTCACATGTAGACCACCGGCCCGTAAGTATACATATCACAAAATATAGTTATATCTCTGAAGACGCTGTAAATAGACTGATGTACTCTACAAAATTTCATTTCAGATAAACTGGACTTGTTATATTTAGAATTGCACTAGAACGTTGCGTAAAATATAAATTTTGATAGATTACGAATAAGGTCACGTATAAGGGCTATTGAAACTATCGCAGTACCCCATCAGCCAGAAGTTCTGATTTCTAAGCTTTGTTTAAAGGGAGACAGGGTCGTCGACCCATACGACCGATGTAAACACTGTAATCAACGCAAGCCCTATTTCGATTTTCCTTTTTGAAGATGCCAATCGGTTTATTTGTTGGCCGAAATGTGCAGTGCCACGGATGAATGTGCCACGGATTCAACGTACGTTGGCCATTGACGAAAGTTAAAACATGTTGGTCATAATGTACATCGTAAAATTTATAATAAATGTTGCGGCCATGTTGAAGTGATATATAATATATATATATATATATCATATCGTGCATGAAATACATTTTTTGTATAAATGGTTAGATTTCATATTCGGTCTTCAAGACCGAATCACCGTAATGCACTATGGGATCTTAAACAGTATTTTGACATAAGATGGAAATTTTTCGGTTTTGTGACATGATCATCTATTTTCTGTAGTCTAATCTTTTCCGCCGTCATCTAATATTTCATCTTATTGATCATTGAGAATGATGTTATTTTATTCATTAATATGTTCAGATTTTGGGAACTATCGTATCGACTTGCAATTTTATAAACGGATCAGCGAAACTGATTATCCTACTGGAAATGACCTCCTTTTGACTTCAACGTCTTCTGCGTCTTCCAGCCTACATGTTTCTGTTAGCGCGCTTGGTATGCATTTTCCATCCTGTTCATTGATGCAGACGCGCATGTACACGTGGCAGAGCGTGAGATCTAAAGTGACTGGCTGTCGTAAATAGAGCTAGTGAGAGCAGACGGCCTTAACTTGACCTTCTCCAATGCGCCAGATATATAGGCGTACCCAGTATACGTGATCGTATCGAAGTCGGTCGAAAATGGCGCGAATGAAAATTAGTTAAATTTTAATTTTGCATGGCGCGGTTCGTGTTACATATCGCCAAAATTGATTAGATACGAGCAGTGCACTTCGACCCTAACGCTGGGCCCATTCAGTTTTCATAACCGATGCTAACCATCGAGTGACAACCTCGACAACACCACAAGTAGGACGTGGCACTCACATGTGGCACGATGGACAGCAAGGCCGTATGTGAACAAGAAACACAGACGACGGACGCGCGCGACCAGAATGGCAAGAAAGCCGCGACGGGAAAAACAGAGGAAATCGAACTCATGGGGATCGAAAACGTGGCGGCGGAAATAACAGAGGAGACTGAACAAAACACGGACGACAAAACCGTCAATGTTGACATTATCGGAACCGATGAACTGAACATTGACGGGAAAAGACTGGAGTACGATGAAGACGAGATCACTAAACAGTAAGTGCATTTAACCGGTTTTGTGTTTTCATATTCTGAATGTTTTGACTTTTTTGCAGAGTGGATCTTGTCTGGGGGCTTGGCACCTACGTCACACAGTTCAAAGTTTGAAAAGCCAATAAAATAGCACAAAGTTTGTATAATTGAAGCTGTCAGGAAATCTGACAAAGGTCGCGGTTTACGTCGACGCTAATCATTAACCCAAGCTAATTAGCGCACTGAATAAGTTCCAATGTACTTTCTAGAACGCACAATTTGGACTGACATTCACAATTTTTCGCGTGCGCTCGTCCAGTTCTTATGCGTTGTAACACAAATTATATTCCTATATTTGTGTTGTATTTATTACCATATATCCAACAGAAAGATTTACGTTTGGTACCAGTATGTTCTAAACGCCGGGTTGTAATCCAAGCAGACGTCTCGAATACACATTTTTGCGCTTGATAAGAAACCAAACCGGCCAAGTATGAGGTCGTATACGCGGTCGTAAATTTGCTCTGAGTCACCAGTACTATCGGCGTATGTCTTCGGACAGTTTACGAGTTTACAGCGAGTTGATGCGACTGACAGAAAGGATCTTTAACTCTATTTGTACGCTTTTATATTGATCGTATATACAACACAGTCGCCGATGATGAATATGAGAGCATAGACTTTCATCGCCAGATTTTGGTCGGAAGAGTGTAAAATTGCTGTCAGGTGTTCATCAACTTACACAAAGGGTCTATTTCCATTTATGACTTGGTTGGTCATTTATTTCACTTGAAGGACATATTTGAATGCTATCCAAACACGCCAAATTAGGTGGCCAGTGTTTGTATATCATATAGATAGGTAGGGTTTTATGCTTGTAACATTCACTCAAGATACCACCAAGGTTTTCTCTGATTGGTCTATGGCCAATGAGTGAAATCGTATGGAAAGAATGTGACTTGATGACTTAAATACGTGTCAGAGAAATGCGTTACGCAGACTAGGCTATAAATAAACCATCTGTATCTACGTAAGTCGTCATCAGCGACCGATATGGACAGCTGCCGGTGTATTCTGCCCTGGAGTGTTCGACTATTGAGAATATGCCAAAAAGATAGGCTGTTACGCATGCTCGCTCTCATCGCTAAATTATGGCATTATTATGATTGATAACTCAGTAACTGAGATGATCTTTATCAATTATGAAATGATTTGGGAATTATAAGAGAAGAGTCAATTGGAAATGGCAAGTAAACAAATGACCATCCAGACAGTACATATCCAATAGCCAAATTAGGTAAGGGAAGGCACCATTAAATCTTTGGAGGGAGTATTAATGATAAAAACGTTGAAAATATTGTGCCTTCGAAGATCTAACATTTATTACATCTTTATTTCTATTATTTCTGAGTTCTACGCATTTTCAGTTTCCAATCATATATTGTCTTCGAAAAAGCAGCAGTCTGAATTTTCAACAACTTTTTATCTTCATGTAAGGCTTTAAATGTTTTCCCATTCAACCACTTCTCCAGAGATGTGGTGGCCTGTCCTCAACTGAGCGTACAGTGCAAGCCCCCTGCATATGGGTCCAGATATTTGTCCCTAAGTGTCACATCCCACTGTTAACTAACTGGATCACTGAATTGTTGTTTGTATATCAGGTTTGGAATGTTGCCACTTATCGTTTGAGTAACAATCATACTATATTTCAATCTGTCCAATCGCGTGAGAGCCACTCATCTGGCACATCGCCGTCGAGCAGATTCTATGAACATCAAAAGTTTTATTTCGTACATTTATAGTTTCTCGTTTTATGTCCTTTTGGATTAGATTCGGGAAATTATTTGAATACGAAGCGTACTCGACCCATGGTCATAGTAGTATGTATGTAGGGTTGTAGTGTTTGATTGATATTTAGTGTTTTGATTGACTTAAGTGTAAACATCGTTCAGAAGTGTAGTGTCACCCTGAGACTTTTATTTATACACGTATATAGGTCTCTGGGTACGATGTTTGCGTTTTCCTACACTCAGAATGAGTTATTAGCATAAAATATTAAAACGAGGGCAACATGACATAGCAGTTTTGTGCCCTGAATACGTTGCAATTTGTTTAAACTGGAAACTAGACCTACGGAATAGTGGCCGATTATACCGGGAAATAGAACATTAGTGTGTCGGCATAGAACGGGTTCTACTTCAATTACGTCAAAGATCCTCCTGTTGTTATGCTGTATTCATGTTAATCCCCCAGTTCAACATTTTGGACCGGGAGAACAAGCAAAAATTATGACTTCAACAACGTTACTTTAAGTTTTGAGCCCGCTGCACAAAACCCCAGAGTTTTCACGTTTTGAAAAATTCTAAGAACACCAACAAGCAGCACATCAATATTTACCATGGACATCGTCAATACTGAATAGCGCCTTTTGAAATAAATTTGGTCACCAGATATTTCTGGAAAGTTTTGTTTCGCATTGCCTACTGTGCCCAAGGGATCTACTTCCAACCTTGCCAGGACCAGATTCTTACACCTTGTCCAAGATCCTTACATAAATGATCACAGCACGAAATCTAGAAAATTTAAAAATAAATCAATATTCCCGGGTAAAATATGTTCATCATCTTTCCGACTGAAATGAGAGCGAAGCTGCAGAAAGGATAACATGATGTCGCTTTTCGGAGTATGTGGATCCAGGGTGAACACCAATATATGCTACTTATCGTAGTTTTATAAACAGCAGTAAAATTATACAGCAATAAATGTAAACTCCGCGTCCTATTTAGTATGAGAAGTGGTGACAAATATCGTTCAAAATAACCATATTATTTTCAGTGCACGAACATGGATTGTTTGCGAACATATACATTGTGTGTATGTTAGGTTTGGATCGATATTTGCACCTGCTTCCTGGTGTACAGTGTCTATTATATTCCAAGTCACCCTCTCGCCCAATCAATGATCATTCCACAGGTGTTCTTATGTTAGTATTCATGGTCATGTTATGGGCATCGTTCCATTGTTAAAATCCCATTGCTTGGCAACAAGTGCCTTCATGCTTTACAGCATCGGTGTTGTGACGTCACGTTGTCAGTTTTTTACCAATTATTACCAGTTTGTTACCGATCAAAACGACCAAAAGCAGTGTGGCGAAGAATCTTCAGATAAACATCAGAATGTATACTGTAACATTACATGCATAGTGTGTACATTGGTCTGGCAGTCAAGGTAACATGGACATGAATAGTGCAATATCCCGGTATTTCAAGCCAAGCCTAGCTTCCTGGATTTTCTGTATCCTGGTTATTTGTCAAGACAACCCCCTTGCCACTTACGAATTGCCTTTAGACATGACGAAACAAACGTAACTTTTAAAACTGTGCACACGTAATGTGACGGATGAACCACGAGATCCTTGGAGGGGATGATCAAGATTGCGATAAACGTGCATACTTACACAAATGTTGATGCGAGTTGAAGCAGAAAAAAACAATTATGGGGGGAAAAGTATGTATGCTCTGGTAACTCTCAAAAAAATATAAAAATTCCAAACGTAAGCGTAAAAAAAATCATGTTCTCATCCTGACTACCCACCCCTTCCAAATCTTATGGTCCATCCCTTGCGCCTTCCTCGATTGATGTCACAAACATTTAACAATAGGATTCCACTGACCTCATTCAATTCTATGTAAAGATGTGTCATTTGATTATATCTTATCGATTAGATATCCGTCTCCGATGTTTACCGGCAATTGTTATATATCGAAAAGTAGTTTATAATTTGCGGACCTATCAAGGGATCCAGACCTTACATGTATTTTTTTGTCTCCACTGTGAAGTTTACCAAACAGCTGTTTCCTCGACAGTTTCTTGTGAATGGTCATTTGTTTCCATGGTGATAAATAGATTGCAAAAATGTTGTCTCTTTCTTCGCTTCGTCATAAAGAACCGCTGGAGTGCAAATAGCATTTGCCGTTTCGAATTGACATCCGAGTAAACAAAGCGCACATCGAAAATCTTCGTGTAATATTTGAAGCTTTTGTAACATGATATCTCATTTCAATGAAAGGGATAAAGTAGCTCTTTTGTATCTTTTTTTTCATGAATGTTTTTATGTGAAAAGTATTTTGTGTAGTTTTGATTTCTTGAAACATGCTGAAATACATGTGCACAACCTCAACTCTGCAACTCGGCTGAATATACACAAAGTCAAGTTAAGACTTCATGCAAGTTTTTGTAATAAGATCTTAATTGGTGATGCCTTGTCATATAAATAAGGATAGCAGTTTTTCCTAACATTGTGGCAATGTTTATTCGTCTTAGGAAAGCAAGTCGGAAAAGGAAAAATAAATTTTGTCTTGAGGTCACAAACGAACTCATCTGTTTGCATTTAGTAAAAGGGCATTGCAAATGACACTTTTACAGGTATGTACCAACATCATCTTGTACCCTTAATGACGTTTTGCAATTATTCCAAGTTTTCTCGATGTCACAAAATGATAACAAAGAGCGACTTTGTCCATTTAAACACATGAAAATGATAAATATTAAAAACAGTAATTAATGTGTAGTCTTAAAGCTCTTTACACCGATGTTTAACCAAAATGAAACATGTTGCCTCACACTATAATCGCTTTGGCTTAACTGCAATACTTAATCATGCACCAGGCATCACATTTAACCGTTTTACAACAAAACACAGATTTTTCTTCTTTCTCTTTCAACATTTAGTTTCCATACAATATTTTTTTCCAAACCTTGATTGAATCAAACTTTTTTCTCGGTATCTGTGCATGCTATCTCTCATAGGTGCTGGGAGTGTTTTAGCTAATAAGAAATGATACTATACCATCTTAGCTTTTGCTCGCCTCAGTCCAAAGCTTGCATGTCTATGTTCTTACCACCCCTAAAAGATATAATGGTCAATCCCTAAAATAATTTATGGATCAAAAAGACTGTAAATTTGACATTCTTGTTAACACAGCAACTCGCGTGACAGCTGTCTGTTGTACCATATATCTCAGAAAAGGATTGTTGAAGGCATAGAGTGATGATTTATGTTGTTTCTCAACTTGGCAAGGCGCCATCACTATCGTACTTTATGACACTTTTCACAAGCATGACGTGCCAAAGTACCAGACATGTGCACAGGCTCTCAGCATTGTTTTGTCCTTCTAATATGCAATTGATCAAAAACAATATTTTAAGCTTATACCAAAACTTTTATTAGCTACAAAGTAACTGAATTGCACACGGTTGCAAAATAAAGCACAATTCTGACATTGTGTAGGTTTTGTCCACCCCACACCTTGACAAAGCTATCTCCACGACTCCGATGTCTAGCAAAGTTTTGTCTGTGTGTTATCTTTCGATTGCAGACACTCACAAAACAAATATGAACTCGATAGTTTGCCTGATAATGTGAGAAATGTTACAGAAATTTACGTACTGGCGTGTTGGACATCGACCTCTTCAAATGTATTGCTGGTGTGTGACAACGGTTGCATGCAGCAAAAAAAGGTCAAAAGGAGAGAGAGAGAGAGAGAGAGAGAGAGAGAGAGAGAGAGAGAGAGAGAGAGAGGGGGGGATCAGTGGGAGAGAGAGAGAGAGAGAGAGAGAGAGAGAGAGAGAGAGGGAGGGAGGGAGAGAGAGAGAGAGAGAGAGAGAGGAGAGAGGGGAGGGAGATCACTACATTTGCTCACGATCCCTCTTTGTATCAGTAGCTGTTTCTTTGATGTGTTCTAACACAGCAACCAGTAACCATAGACAGATGCTGTAACGCCACAAAGAATGCACTGTTAATGCTGACAATTCCTTCATGACATGACGAGATTATTTAACAACGTGTTGATATATTGATATCAATCGTTTTCTTAAAATAAATTGGCCTGCTAGCACAAAGAAAGAACGATCACGGGGTCTATTAAGCCACAGAGAGTAAGTTTTTTTACCATCTCTTTAGTCTAAACCTACGTTGTTGCTATATACGTCACATATATAAGAACTATGTGAGAGTTCAATGATTTTAATACTGTCGCATCTAGGATCGGTTTATCATTACCGAGCTCAATAACTTCCCATATTGCCCCATTGGTATAATCATTTCTTCCATGACGTCCTCCATAATTTAATTTCAAAATTAAAACTACAATGGTTTTTACATACTGATTATGTTGAAAACCAGTTCGAGTACATAAATGCATTGACTAGTAGGATTTCAAGTATACTGTCCGACAATTATTGCAGTTTTTCAAAGCGGGCAAAAGAAGGATTCACGTGTAAATTGTTTATCTCATTTGTATGCATAAACAGCTGTTCATTGCGTTGCCGAAGCAGACTCAACTGTTTGCATATTTTTCCATGTTTTCCATTTAGTTACTCTGTAGGACTGTTTATATATATATATATATCCGAAACTCTCAGAATATTGTTTTCTTTTCAAATTATAACCATTTTACTTCGCATCCTATCAGGAGTTTTGCAATTCGTGTACATTTGGAAGGAAAAAACTCGGAATTTTATTTTGTCATTTTTACAAATTACCAAAGCTCGTCGATACATCCAGATTCTTTGCCAGACGTCATAGGCAATAATTGCTGATACGAATCATGTTGAATTGTGGGTGTCTCTGCGTGGGGTAGCGCACTTTAAATCCGACGAGTTCCAGAGATATCCGACTGCATGATCAACAAAACCGTCATGTGTTCTTTAGAAAGGATGCCAATGTCGTTGGCCATCACAGCATATTAAGGCAGACAAACTAAAAATTAACACTTCACCAGCATTGCTTCAGTACAAGTTGACAAACAAACTGTCAATGCCACTTCGGTCATGTCCTCGGTCTTACCGTAATTTGTCAATATTCCATTCCATGATGTATCGCTTCGTAGAAGTGCATGACTGCGTCGTTCGAAAGAAAAATAACTTAGTAATTTATGCATTTGTCGTTGCTATCGGGAATCTGACAAAACAAACGAAAGTAGTGATTCCTGAATGTGTCATTTCGATACGTCTTTGTAAGTCTACATAACATGATGTAAATGGGAATTCATATTGTATAATTTGACCCTCGGGTCATACACGCCTGTAAATTGACACCACAGGAAATACGTATGGAAGAAAACGGCAAACGGTGATGTGTCATTTCTTCATGTAGGACTGAACATTGTCAATCTGAAGCAGCTTGATGGTCAAATATATTTTCCAAGACAGAGTGTGTCTCCTATCACATATTTACCAGATGTGACTAAACTTTGAATTTTTTGTTTTTTTTTCTACTTCTATATACTTCTCTTTCAAACCACCGTACAAACTTCCGGATGTGCGGAAAGATGACCAAGTTTTCTCGCTTGCGGACACAATATTGCATGTATTTTGGACGGATAGGCTCGCGCAAAACAATTTATAGTAAAAATGCCCTTTTATTTGGCGCCCACGAAACATGAGGTTATTCAAAGTTGGTAAAACCCGCCTCAATTTCGTGTGAATCCTTCACGACGCACACCTTGAGGTCTCAGAAGGTCTTATTTGAGTGGATCTAGTCACCAAATATTTTCGTGGCCTAGTCAGTGCAAGTTTCTTTTATATCAACATGGAAATACAGTCATAAAGGAGCTCATTTTAACTTTTTTCGTTTTGAGGACTTTTCTGATGTGATTATGTTTCAAATCTCACACGACTGTGATATTTTGAATACACTAAATCTCTTCATCTTTGTGTCTTTCAGTGAAAGTTGGACTTACAACAAATTTTGGCTGATTATGTTCGCCATATTCTGTGCGTCGTTCGTCACCGCCTTCGTGATCGGCATGGTCTACGGCCGTCGCTGCGACGACTGCGATGAAGCCAAGAACGAGACGTTCCTTCACACGATATACGACAACGCCGCCGTGACGTCGGATGCCGCCCTGTGCTCAACGGTCGGCAAGTGAGTATGGCTCTGAGTGTTCAAACGGTCAAATACCTGAAGCGTGACGTAGTAGTATTCATTGATGCAAGTTGTGTAAATGACTGTTGTCTATGTATTTAAATCTAACGATAATGACTCATTATCTATATTGGTGTGCCTTGCTGTATCATATCATCTGCTTTTAAACAATCTAATGCTGGATTTCATGCAGGTATATTAATGAACAATATTTTAGAATGCAATGATGGCTCACTCTGTACCTTCAAACGCAAAATACCTAGCAGCCGTTTATGCAAAGTGTATTGACAAGTTTAAGAATTCAAATTACAACAATTGATTCTTCATTAGCGGCGCAAATCATGTGCCTCGGCTCGTGTGCCATTTATTCTTTATAATGGACAGTAGCAGTCGCAATTTGGGTGATTTTTTACCGTTATTTTGTATGTCAAGTGCAAGTTCTTGTTCTGCTCCCCACGCATACTGAAACACCCTCTATTTAGTTTATCAACACAGTATCTATACGAGTAAAATGCACAGTTATTGTTTACATTTATAGTCAAGACCAGAACTCCCTTGTCAACAATAACAATGAACTCTAAACAGGTCCAGACTGAGTTGACGAACTTCATTCTAGTGTATCTAAACATGTTTTGGGGAGTGGGACAAGAAGTTGTAAGTTGACATATGAAACTAAAACAGTGTGGAAAAAAATAAAAAAAGATCAAAAGTTAGGGCCTACAGCTTCGGTCCCTTTAAATGGATCAGAACTGATACAGGACGTGTTTCAGGGACGCTGATGAGCAATCCTGTTGAGTCATGCTGCCTGATTATAATTTCTAACGGTATGCACGTACGATATCAGCATCTACTACTCACCTAGCTGTGGTACGGCGTGTTACGATAACCTTTGGTGTCAGGTGATGCAACGACGCTTAAACCTTCAAACTTTTCTCAATTATTTCACGTAAACAATGCGATCTACACTAATATTAATGCGTTATTGGTAACCTTAAGTTTAAAATGTATTTAGGAAACCAAACGAAACAGTACATTAAAGGGTGATTTTAATGTAAAACAAACGACGATTTCTCAACAGGTCTTGAAATTGTTGGTATTTTCACAGTTTGGACAGCTTTGAGCACAACTTTTGGCGTTATATCATCAGCGCTCATGAAAGCGCGAATCAGAACTGATAGAAAAACACTGTAGTCAACATACAGAGCAGCCAGCTGACATGGAACGATATCTCATGTAAATAAACAAGCCTTTAGATCACGTGTCTTTCAATTCAATTTAAAGTCACAGATAGACTTTCTACAAACATGGAAGAAAAATCTTTTTTACCTCCATGGTACAAGCTTAGTATAAGTATGTGAATAAAACTATATTTCGAATTCGAGATAATGGAGTTTTCGCGGGGTAGTTAAGAGTTTATATCGCAAGATTCCAGCTAGAACTTGCCCATCGGGTTCACCCCATCACACGTGCTGATGCCACGCTTTCGTACAACTCTGTGAACACACCATGCAGATATTAGAGTTTTATACAAGAAAGTTACCCAACGCGTAATAACTTTCTGAAATGACTCTATTTTATAGAATCGCCGACTTGAACCAATAATCAATCCTCTCTTGCCGGGACATTGCGTTGTCACAAGACAAAACATCAGTTGCAAAGATAGGCCATTAGGCTATGATTAAGTTGCAATGAACAAACATATCACTTCATGAAACCAGAGACTTTGTACCCTCCTTTCTGCTGTTGGTAAAATCGCAGTATTTTTTGTTTTTGTAGAATACCGGAAAAATTTGGCGACAGGGTTCATGCAAACATCCACGCATACCATCTTCATTTGTGCATTTGTGTATTTTTCTTGGGTTTACTTACTGACGGTACAAAGTGCTTTTATCACCTGCAGATTATAACCATTTTTCATTTCACAAGAACCCTGGCAAAGTGATACAGTTTTTAGGGTTATCAACAGAATGTACTCAATGATAGGTTAATGGCACGTTGAGGTCAGATCTGTATCAATGAACACTCCAAGCCTTCACATAAACTGCGCTACTGTAACTTGGCCCAGGAAAGACAGTTCAAATGTCACTACTTGAGACATCCGTATATCGTCAGTCCGTGTGATGGACAGGCAAGTAATCATTGTTTAGTGTGTATAAGGTTAACATACCATAAAAATTATTGAACATTCGGAGAGAAAAACACGGGACTTATTGCGGAGATCGAGGTGTCATTTAAACTGGCCCCATTGTGTGGCCATGACAGTTTTCGGAGCACGGAGGTGCCCGGGACCTTTCATACGTATTCGGAAGTCTTCGGCCAATCCGATGGATGCCCAATCCGAATATGATGTGATTTTCAAGAAATTCTGACAAGTTTATCCATCAGATCACAGAAAGTAATTCCCTAACTATTTCTATGATCGAGTTAAAGTTGGCAGCAATAGACGTGCAAGTGTGAAAACTAAAATCCAAGAAGTCTACTGGACATGCGCATGCGTTACCGTCCCCAGTGTTCGACTGTCGGCCGTTACTTAGGGGGCGTTGCACGTAACGGTGATCCTTGGTGGAGGAACCATGACATAACTCAGCGTATTTTGCTCTGCAAAATCACTTTTCTGCAAAGATTCATTCAATTTTCAGCGATTTATTGACCCAAGATTGAAATATTGTTGGCTTCACCTTTCAGCATGACAAGCAGTCGTAATTTGAGTGAGAAAGAAAAGCAATTGTATGCAAATTTATACAAATCATCTTATTTCGTTGCTTCTTTTTTCTCCCTACATAACTTCCCATATGGCTGGGTCGAATTTTGTGAATTTTCAAATCTCATCCTTTAAATACCGTACAACAAAATGAAAATTTTGTTTGGCAATAAAAATCTACATTTGGAACAAGAGTCATTGAATTTTGTTTATGATTGTAATAACTTTTTTGAATGTCAATCTTTAAAATTCTGACTATTAATTGAATGTCAACCTTATAAACTCTGACTCTTAAGAATGACAGTAATTAATGCAACACAAAATTGTCGTTTTTTAGCTCACATTTGGTATACCAATGTTTTGGTTCTTAAAATCTAGTCTCAATCGCGATATTATATTGTGTAGTATCAAGCTTTGACTTAAATTAATTTCTACTGTTAATACAAAAATTGAGTATTTTGCCCAAAATGTGCAACTTTTCATCATTCTAGTAAACTTTTGCTCTATACTAAATTTTTGATTCCTAGCTTTTTAAAAATATATTAATATGAATGGTTTTCCTGTCATCTTTGATGAAAAATATTACAGGGGGATTCTTTGCAACATCGTAATACACAGAGGGCCATAAAAGAGGATCAAATACTAGTCAATAATACCATCACCCTTGCACCTGATTTTAATCAGATTATATAATGATGCAGTAGAGGTGCCATTGGACTTATTTTCGCAATCAAAACTGCGATCAAGTACCAGGCCTTGACAATTAGCGCTTTCGGACGCTCTTTGTGATTATTTCCTAAGAACAAGGTGGTTTATCTCAGATTCATTTAGCTTTTAGATTTATTATTAGTTTGCCTTCGTGTAATTTGTTGGAAGATGAAGAGGGCTCCGAGACCAGCTCTTTGTAATGGAATGCACCGAGAAATATTTATCTAACAGATGCTTTAATAAATTTACGATAATGGTTCTTACGATCGATCTGTGATAGTAATTCTCCAATGATCCCAAGTAAAAACCACAAAGGTCATTCTCCCCGGAAAGTACAACTGCTTCATACCTGATCATTAATGCAGATGAAAATTCAAAGACCAAGGTTCAAAGAGGACGACATGCATTTACGTTAGGAATGTTGACATTGCATTTGGCAGGATACATGGATGTTGTATAGCACCACAGACGCCGAAATTGTGGGTTTCGACTGCCCGATAAAATATCACGAAAGACTTTGTCAACTGGTCCACACGATCTTGATATCTGGTTATCCATCGAATTGCCTTGGTCACCCCGGCGTGTACGTGCTGTGAGAAAAAAAGTTAGTCCAATGAATGCGCCTCCCATGGCAAACAAGTCACGACCAGTTCACTGTCGATGTCTCTGTCGCCTGGAAACGCATCACACTTTCCCTCTGTAAAAAGGGTTTATTTACTCAGAAAATTTAAGACTGCAAATGTTTTGCAACATGCTACTTGTCAATGTGTTATTCAGAGTCCTATCTTGTTATTGTATCCACGTAAAACTCTGCAAGCATCATTTCTCTAAGGATACCCCAGAGTTGAAGTCTTTCTCGTGGCACTATGCTCCCGATCTCACCCAGTTTGCTGAAGGAGATCGCTTCGAGAACAGAAGGTCCGTTATGTTAACCAACTTTGAAAAGCACCATAAAAACAGATATACTCCAAAAAAAATTCGAGTGTCAATACTTCACACAACTACCACAATAAACAATGAAATGTGGGTAGAGAAGGCGTGACAAGTTATTTTATCGGGGTGGCTGCTTGTTCACCGGTTGGCACGGACTCTCGTGAATGGCGACTACCTAGAGACAATGCTATGTTTGTCTGCAGTCACTCCCCTGAAGTAGCGATGTTACATCAGTTTGTTTTGGACGCAGATTTCAAGCGTGCTCACTTCATAATCCTGTTTACAAAAGCAATTACAATGGCAAGATAAAGTGTAAATGATAGACTGTCCTGCCTAGCAGTGGACTGTGGGCACAATTATATCTGGTTCAAAGGAATTGTCTGGCTAGACTAGTTGCTCATTTAAGTGTTGTCCGCAATATCGCGAGACCCTGCGGTCCAGGGCAGAGCTGATAACCATGTCCAACGGTCACCATTGTTTCGTACATCATCGCCGCCTTTTTGTCCCGGATACTGACAGAAATCTTATTATCGGTATATGGATAATTTGTACCATTGAAACAGCAGTATCGGCTGTAGGCCCTACATCAGTCGGAAAATATTTTGTAACGTAAGAGTTCTGAAAGCGAATCTGGTCATTTATTTTAGGAAGTGTTTATCTGAGTAGGGAGATCGAGATTGATATTTTGGTGACTACATGTTTTCCCCGTCTACTGTTTTGATAGGAATGTGGTCATATTTATGACCAGCATATTAGAAATTGCCAAGTTTCAAATGATTTACGTTACCCTTCCTGAATTCTGGTCATGTCATTGGGCATGGAATACCTGTGCAACGATTGTGATGCCATTGTACATACATAATCAGATATTCGGGGTATACTATAATGCAATATGCGTATATCCCTTCATAAGGGTATCACACAGACTAAGATCACCTAATCCTTCAACATTAACAAGGTTTTTGCACAAGGTCTTTGTTCAAAATACTTACCCTTGCGTTCAGTGATCTGTGGTTGAAATATGTGTAACTTGAGTCTGCATGTGCGCTGAGCTACCAACCAAGGTCTCGTATATATCACAGTCGCTTGGTGGGCTATTCAGCTCTGGGACATTCCACCCATAGACGAGTGTACAGAAGCGGGGTGTTTCTCGCTTCTGTGCACTCGTCTATGGGGCGAATAGTCCCAGAGGTGAATAGCCCACCAAGAGACTGTGTACATATTCTGATTTCTGACACTTAGGGATATGCTTCTCAAGGACGGAAATGCTGTGGATGCCGCAATCGCTACCCTGTTCTGTACCGGATTATTGAATTGTCACAGCATGGGCATCGGTGGAGGTCATTTCATGTTAATTTACAACAGGAGGACGGAAAACGTGGAGGTGATCGACGCTCGCGAGGAAGCGCCCGCTGCGGCCACGTATGACATGTTCATCAATGAATCAAGGAGTTCATTTGAGGGTAAGTCAGACGTTCGTTATCGAAAAAAGTATGCAAGGTTTATATAAGGCAACAGGCAACTACGTCATTATTTTACAATTGAACAGTATTACTGATACCCTCGCCTTTGGATCGGGCATCATCAATATCACCGTCATGAGCACCATCACATGGGCGGGAAAGAAATCGTCATCTTGCCCGTGCTAGCATGTGTTATCATTTAACCCTTAGGTAACGCGTGTTGCTATTGCCGTAAACAGGCCCTTAGTTTATAATTGTGCGACATTCCAGAATATGTATGATGCTTATAGTCCGTGGGCTTGAAGGAGTATACGTGCTCCCCCCCCCCCCTCAGGATAACAAACCTGCATTTTTCAGAAGCCTTAGGATCCCTAGAATACGAAATTGCATTTTAAAAAAATATAGGGACTCAAAAGCTGTTAGGCGGCCATGTTTTGAAGGGTACCGCAAAATTACGATTTTGCGACCCATATGCATTTTTTGTCAAATCTGTCTTCTTGTAAGTCATCTGTTGAACTTATGTTTCAGATTAAGCTGGCTTGTGGGGTATCATTGGAAAAGCAATTTATTCCTCTTTAAAATGATATATGATAATATGTAATATCTTCTATATAGTTTTCATCAAACAGAGGACCAAAATTTACCCCATACCCCAAAACTTTATATCGCAAATTACAGCTAATATCAAATTCTACCAATTTTTCACCGAGAAATAATACAAAAGGCAATACTCTGTACTAAATTTGTTTTATTTTCTACTGGAACATGTCGGAAACTTCAAACAGACTTAACAAAAATATTGGCATGCTATAGCTGTAACGGTCATATTTTGAAGGGTACAGCAAAATCACAGTATTGCCGACTCGCATGCGTTTTTGTAAACCATTGTCTTCTTGTAAGTTATCTGCTAAGCGAGCTTATTTTTTACTCTAACCTAGCTAGTGGGGTATGATTGGAAAGGTAATTCATTTCTCTTTAAATCATATATTGTTTCATACAATATCTTCCATAGTTTTTATGAAAGAGGACCAAAACTTGTCCCGTACCCCAAACTTTATATGGCAAATTACTGTCAAAACGAATCTCAAATTCTACCAACTATTTGCCTAGTGTGCAGACTCATTTTGTCGGCCCAACCTAAGTTCAAGTTCTAATTTCTGTCATTCAAACTCTGTTGAGCTTCTCTTTTCTTTCTGGCTTTCTTTCATTCTCTTGAAATCTTAATTTTCTCTTTCGAATTCATTTCTAACAATTCGAATGCAGTATTATTGGTTTCATCCATACTTTGTTTAGCCATATCAAGGTGACTAGAAATTGCATGAATAATTTCCTTTGTCATATTACTACCAGGCAGGGCGGACTCCAAACGAGCAGCCACTAGCTTTAGTCTGCTTTCCGAAGTTGTTTTAATTCTCATCAGCAGACAAACTTTCCCTAGCAACAAACTCAACCACATTGAACTCGCCTGAGGTAGCCGCCATGATGTGATCTTGACACTGAGAAAGTTACTGATTTGAATCTTTCTGTTCAAAACCCTGGACGACCACGTACTAGACAGTTCAGCTTTTAGCTACTATAGACTATAGTCTATAGAAGCTATTGGGATGGGTATCCGTCCGGCGTCCGTCGTCAGTCTGTATGTATGTATGTATGTATGTATGTCCGTTTGTGAGGCGTCCGTCCACTCAAATATCTTGAGAACCGCAGTACTTACTGATTTGATATTTGTTGTGTAGATGAAAAATAGGATTTTGAGAAACTGTTTTTTTTTATTTTTTGATATTGTTGAAAATAGGCAAATTAATGCCAAAAAAAGGGTTTTTGGTAAAAAATCTTCTTCTTCATAACCGCTGGTCAGACAGCTTTGTTATTTGGTATACAGGTCCCTAGGGATAACCCAACTTAGATTTGTTCAAATTGTGATGAAATATGCAAATGTGTATTTTTAAGGAATTTTTTTGTCATTTTGGTCAAAGTTTGACTTACATTGTATGTAATTCTTGTACTGTAAAAACCCTATCAATTCACCCAGAAAAAAAATAATTAATATGATTTTTAAATAATTGAATTAATTAGGAAATCATCAAAGCCAAAATAATTTTAGTGTGGAATTATCAGAAAGTTCAACTTTTTTTGACAGTTCATAGTGAATTGAGGATTAAAACATGTAAAGGCAACTTTCCTGAATCCCAACTTTGATATATTCTGAACCACCATTTATGTTATCTAAAGAAATTGCTCATAATAGTTTGTCATGATAGGGTGGTTAAACAAATAGAGATAGAGAAAGTTCTAATTTCCATACATGGTTGACTTGGTAAGGATAAAATAAGATTACTTTTGGAGCAAAAAAATAGAGTGGTCAATTAAAAGAGTGGTCAAAGTGATAGGGTTTTTATGGTAAAGCTGGGCTGTAAGATTCCTCATGTGCTATTTATAGCAATTATGCAATCTGTGTAAACAGTGCAATGAAAGTGTAACATGATTCCTTATAATGCTTTTGATGACCTTGAACTTCTTAAGTTTCAAACATTTGTCTCTTTAGTGTGCTTTCTCTGAGTACGTACAGTCTCAACTTATTCAACAGAACTTACTTACAATGTTAATTTGAAAGTTAAAATGTGCTTGGTTAATAGGATGAAACTACTGATATTAAAAGATAACCAGCTCAAGATTCTTTATAACCTGACAGATATGCTGTTTTTTTATGACGTAAATCTTGATTTAAGCAAGTCTTGTTTACTTTAATTAGAATGTAATTAACTCTCGTTTATTTGCTATGTAGACTAATATAGTCTGATGAAATATGCAAATCTGTATTTTTACGGAATTTTTTTCCATTTTTGGTCAGGCCATCCTGAAATGAGCTATCAAAGATATCCACCTCCATCAATACATGTGTCACAAAAGGTTATTCTCTACATAACACAGCAGAGCTCTGTCAACTGTTGAGTCGCTTGTTTTTTCAAAACGGCTGGTCAGACAGCTTTAATATTTGGTTTACATGTCCCTAGGATGACCTTAGTGAGATGATTTCATACAGTCAGGAAATACTTAATTTTGTATCCATGTCTATAGTAGCTTCAGGGACTTTGGCCCTATGTTAAAAGAAACTGGCCAAAAGCTTGTCAATACAAAAGACAGTGATCCAAGTATTCAGCAAAGTAAATTAATCTATTTAACCAAAGAAAACGGTGATAAAAAGAAATTGACAAAACGTTACAATTTCTTATCCTAAACGTGGCCTGGTGACTAAAGCTAACGGCAAACTCAAATGTTCAGTGTCCGACAAGAGCGCTCTTTACCTTGGTGTTGCTGACTTCAGCCGACGTGCGACACGCGACAGTCCACGAACCACCGACACTCAGGTTTGGGAAATAGTCCGTAGAATAATGGCACAAACCGGCCTAAAACCGCTGGTCAAACAAAAGACAGTGCTCCAAATATTCAGCAAAGTAAATTAATCTATTTAACCAAAGAAAACAGTGATTAAAACACTTGTTAACAAAACGTTACAATTTATTATCCTAAACGTGACCAGGTGACTAAATGAACCTAAGCTAACGGCAAACTCAAAGTGTTCAGTGTCCGACAAGAGCGCTCGTTACCTAAGGTATTGTTGACTTTAACCGACCTGCAACGCGCGACAGTCCACGAATAACAGACCCCGACACTCAGGTCTGGCCTATAGTCCGTAGAAAAACAGCACAACTTCCTACAAATAGGGCTTTTATCTCGTGGTAACACTCACCGGATCGGAGCTTCTTTGGATGTCCACCCGAATCCACAGATATATATATATGACAGTAACCGCAGAATTGTGTTTCCAGTGCGCAATCGTACAACAGAGAGTAAACTGGCGTGGACACCGGCTGATCACAGCAATGAAGGAAGAACACCGCGACATGGCAATAAGCGAGCTTTTGTCAGAAATGAATAATTCATCAACACACCTGGTCACGTAACACAATGGAAGGGAAAACTAAAACATGCTAAACTTTTACACCTGGTCACGATATACAACTACGTAACACTAGACATATTACAAAAGAGGAACATGTAATTGCATATTGTAAGATGCATATATGAAGTGAAATGGTCAAAATCTCGTGGTATACCGTCGCTTGGTGTGATTTATCGCTATTATATCATAACAATATATTGAAATTCTGGCGTGGAACGTCATAAAAGGATTTTTCCTCAAGCAGAGAGCTAGCGCGCATGCCAGCCGTGGTATATCGCCAATACGGTTGTTTTCGCGTCTCGACCAATCAGATCGCTGTATTTGCACCATCAATATACTGGTATGATAGAACATGCAATATCAATTTTAGTTTTTATGAAAGAGGACCAAAACTTATATTACCCCATATTCGAAAGTTGATATTGCAAATAATCTCAATATATACCAATTTTGTTTGTTACAGAAGTATGTCACAAATATGAAATGGACTTTTAGCGAGAAGATAATATGATTTAGTAGCATTGAGATCATATTTCAAGGGTACCCAGATATGGCAAATTCGCTGAAACAAATACATTTTTATAAAACGCATCTTTATGAAAGTTGCCAGTTAACTTAAATTTGATACAACCCAGAATTGTGGGGTAGCATTGGAAAGAATATCTTTTCATTTTGCCGCATTATAAAGTGCACTATCATCTAGAGTTTTCATGCAATATCATAAAAACCTGCCCCTACCACCAAGTCTTATTTGCAAACTACAGCTGTTCTCTAATAGGTAGTTTTGGCACAAACAGAATTTGAGGTAAGTTTTGACAGTAATTTGCCATTTAAAGTTTGGGGTAAGTTTTGGTCCTTTTTCATGAAAACTTTAGAACGTATTGTACATAACAATATATCATTTTAAAGAGCAATAGCTTACATTTCTAATGATAGCAAATGAAGCAAATTTAATACAAAGTATTGCATTTTGTATTATATCCAGGTAAAAATTGGTAGAATTTAAATTAGCTGTAATTTGCGACATAAAGTTTTTGGGTATGGGGTAAGTTTTGGTCCTATTTCATGAAAAATATGGAAGATATTGTATATTATCATATATCATTATAAAGAGGAATAAATTGCCTTTCCAGTGATACCCCACAAAGCTGGTTATATTAAAAAATAAGCTCAACAGATGACTTACAAGAAGACAGGTCTGACAAAAATGCATGTGGGTCGCAAAATCGTAACTTTGCGGTACCCTTCAAAACATTGCCGTTGCAGCTATTGAGTCCCTCTATTTTTTCTGTAAAAATTCAATTTCGTATTCTAGGGATTCCAAGGCTTCTGAAAAATATAGGTTTGTTATCCTGTAGGGGGGCACGTAGACCCCCTCTAGCCCACGGCCTATTACGATGACAGGGAAAATTATCGGAACTCACTATGACTGAGAATTCAAATTGAAACAACTAACTGGCAAGAAAATGGGTCCACCGATCACTACAATATTGTTGAAAGGAAATTCATGCCCACGAACTAATTGTCTAATTTTTTGGCCACTAAGTTGCCAGACAATGTCACTTCTCTAATACATTTTATTTTCAATTCGTTTTCCATGTCTATCTTTCCCATTACCATACGCTATCTTTCCCAGGTGGCCTAGCCATTGCAGTTCCCGGGGAGCTTGAAGGTATGTGGACTGCTTTCCAGCGATATGGTAGTCTCAAATGGGCAGACCTTATACAGCCAAGTATAGACTTGGCCGAAAATGGATTTGAGGTCGGGGAGGCATTAGCACGTGCGATCGAAAGGTACGAGGACACAATATTGGAAGATCCAGATTTAAGGTGAGGAAATTATTTACATGTAGTTGACTGACTTATGACGTATCATTTGCATTGTGTCTTATAATTTCCCATTAGACTGGACTTAGATGTAGGGGTTGCAACGTGTCCGTTAACAGTGTGTCTCCTCTCTCAAGCAAAAGCGGACACATCGCCATCTGTGCATCTGATGTTAGTCAGATCGATAGTTCCCTGTCTTTCGTTGTTTTCGTAGTCTTTGTTTGCATTGTGATGATCCGTTTATATTATTATCAAATTGTAAAGGAAACTTCTTGCTGTTCTGAATCAGGATTCAGGGGAACTTCAAACCACAGTACGCGTAGATGGAGTAAATATATAGATCAGGCGACACAAGAATTAACGTTGCGCTCGAAACTTTATTTCCCCAGGTCAGCCTGATGGCTGCCTGGGGCAACCCTTAGCTCCGAGAGCCTGGAGATATGCTCACTCCAAGGCCCCCAAAGTCCGACTCCCAAATTTACAATACTTTGTCGACAAGAAAACTTGCCAACGCTAGTTTCACAATGATTAATATGTGCATGCATGGGACATGTCACAACACCATTGTTTTAAATCCAAGCTGTGAAAATATGAAAAGCTATACTTGACAGCTACAGTTCTGATAAAAGTTCGACTACATTGTCTTTCTATTGTCCAACCTTGCGTGAGACATTTCATGCATAATCATAGGAATTCACGAGACATGCGGGTGCCTGGAATGGCGTTGCCATTGAATTTAAACAGAAGAGACTTGAAAATGTGAATTTGCCGCCAATTTTGAAGAATTACACCTCCGGTAAATGGTGGGAATTCAAGCCCAAGTGGCGAAATGTTGAAATTTGGCGAATTACTAAATGAAGATTTACAGTAACCGGGTTAAGTTATAGAAACATGACATCGTTCTTTCTCCCACAAAGGCTTGCCCTCAAGCCTTATAAAAGGTGTCTCAAATATAGATCGAATACAAAAATATTACATTTACACAAAATACACAAGGAAAGTACAGGATTTCAGAAGAACATCAAGTGGAAAGTACATTTTTGTTTGTTATTAGAAATATGACATTATCGTCGCACAACACTTATGTTGACACATATTGGTACAAGAGCATACGGTCATTTCCCCTAGAATTGCAGGGTATTCCCCATGCTAATATATTTGATCTATTCCCTGGTGCTGATCTCTCTTATTAAGGCAAAGACGCTAGTTTGAAAAGAAGTAATACTGAAGCCAGAAGTTAGGTACAATGCGCCTGGGGGACAGATATTTTGTCTCTCAAAGTTTTACAGCTCCTATTGAACAGGCAGTAGCGCGGGAATTATTAGCACGAAAGGTCGAATTCCTCGAGACCATATATATTTAATATCATACCCGATTATTAATCAAATGTCGTTTCGCCCTTCCTGCAATTCTAAACACTTCGCCATTCGCTAGTAGCAGAATTGAAAAAGCGCTGACGCGTGATACATGTGATTGTATTTTTTCTTTACCAGTAACGTATTTGCAAAGGACGGGGAGGTACTTAAGGAAGGTGATATTTGCGTCATGCCAGAATTGGGCAAGACGCTGAGACTAATCGCCGAAGAAGGGGGCTTGGATTTCTACACAGGAAAATTGGCCAAAGAAATTATCAAGGATATCGAGGAAAAAGGTTAGTTACATTTGTTTAGAGATAGAATGCTCCTGCTTCAACCAGAAAATGGCGGTGAAGAAAAGTCCGTAACACACCATACCAAGGCTTATGGAAGTTTCATAAGTAGGCTGGACCATCGTTTGGTCTATGAAGCTGTAGAGAAATGTGCAGATTGTGTAGACAAGCCCACTAGTTGCTTGGCATACCATTTGTCTATAATTCACTCTGGCATACGCAATAACATAACCACTTGCTCGCCAAGCAATCGGCCCACCATCAACGCGACAGGTTTAATTGTATTTCGACTGATTTTTCTAGATTCGGTTATACGGTATGTGGGTCAACCGGATACAGTATTCGTTCTTGGCCTGGTTGTGCCGAACAATTTAACAGTTCGATCATAAAAAGTCACCTGTAATCTAAATATGCCCATATATGGTCCCAATATATGGGGCGTTCCTTGGTATTCAAAATGCCCATGTGAGGGCGCTGTTTTTTAAAAAGCGGCCACCCGCTTAAAAACTGTGATTGGTTGGATTTTCTCTTTCCATGGTAACTGTGGCAAAATTGGAACAGGTGACAGTATACCTTTAAGGTAGAATACGCCTCTGGTATAGATTTGCGGACTCTCAAATTCCCAAAACTTTATAATATGTCGCTTACGGGGACTCAATTTGAAGCTCTTGGAGTAAGAAAAGTCTTCATCGTCTTACCTCATCCCCCCCTCCCACAAGATTTAACACAGAGATGGCGACCATTTTGAATTCCAAATATTGGCAATGTTGGGTAATTTTTTCTCTATTATAAACATTTTGTATGGTGACCCCTGATTTTTTATTCTTGATTTGGAACAAGAATGGTTGAAATTTTCCTGAACAGATACGTTTGGCATAACTCTGCAAAGCAGGTTCTGGTCGTATGCTAGAGCAAATATTTATTAAAAGATTGTACCCTTATTAAGAGCGTCTTACGGATCAAAGCAATTGAAACCATGATTCTAAGTTTCATTTTTATAGCCTCATATCGTATACGGCGGTATTTGGCACATTGTTTACATATAAGCAATAACTTAGCGAGTCACTTCTGACGTATATACTTTGTTTTACGTCACGGTAAGATGATAAAAGACGCGATGCATAGATAGCGTACTGTATAGTCTTCTATTTTGTTGACTTCTATATTCACAGCGTTCAATCACTCATGTCGTAACTGAAGGCCGTAGCTTTGCCTTCGCTAAAATACTAAAACTTGCTCAAACTGTTTACTGTTTATTCAGTAATTAATGGTGTCTAAAATTTATCTGGTTTTGGTGGAGGGACATGGTTGCCCATAACGAGGCTGGAAACATTGTTTTATATGATAAAATAACAGGACACGTCAGCCATGATATGCACAATGTCAAAATTATAGAAAAAATTGATATATAAAGACAGGATTGTCACCTTTACTTTGCATGAGAGTAAATCACGAGCGAAACAGCAGGTTGGATTATTTAAATTCTCATGCAGATATTTTGCCAGGGAAAAAATTAAGGTTTATACCATTGGTAACCATGGTAAAATGCCGGTGAACTCATTCTTGGGTTGGTAGATAAAAATTTAAACCTCTGATGAGGAAATATACGTATTTTAAGTTCGTAGTTTTAGACACATCAATAGCACAGAGTGCGTAACTGGACATCCATGTCTACGTGACGTAGCGCCTTCCATCTTTTCCTGACTCTTAACCAAAATACTGGTTTCAATTATTTTTAGCCAGTATCAACTAACGGATTATCCATAACCCTCCATGTGACAAAATGCCTAGAATTATATAAAACTATGCAACTGATTTCGGATGATATACAACCATGATTGATTTTTAGGGAGCCTCGTTTTCGCTACCGTTGTACGGTTGCTTCGAAAACCAACAGAATTTAGTCCGATTTGAGCAATCTACAAAAATATTGAACAAGCAAGTGAAAAAAGGAATTCTTGTGGGTTAATCAATGTCATATTATAAGTAAAAGAGAACTGACAGGGCGACATTGGACTTTAACATTTCTTCTGACACCCCCCCCCCTTTCGTGTGTGACACAACTTCAGTCCTCTTTTAAGGCAGTTTTCATCATTTAGGCCTAAATGTATTACCAAGTCCAGGAGCTGGGACGATTCAACTTATTATTATTTACATTGCTTTCGTAGGTAGTATCATTACATTGGACGATCTCAAATCTTACCGGTCGAAACGGAAGCAGCCACTGTCAGTGACGGTACGGAACCTAACGTTGTACTCGCCTCCCCCTCCCGCAAGTGGTGCAGTCATATCATTCATCTTCAACATCTTGGAAGGTAAGACTTCGGACGAAACGCCTTTGTCGTGTACGTTTTTGTTTATCGTTTTAATTCAACCAGTTTTGCTGATTTAATCTGTCACATCATGCCATTCGCAGGTAGTGACGCCCATACTCCGGCGACATGGCACTTCTTACTCGTGACATGTGTTGTACTGGGTGGTCACCACATATACAGACGTCGACCGTATTTTCTATGCCAACACTCACCTAACTAAAACTGTTTTCCCTATTTTCGCCATCCGTTTAGGTTACAATTTTACCGAAGATAGTATAATAACAGATCAGGAATCTATTCTCACCTACCATCGCATCGTTGAGTCATTCAAGCACGCGTTCGCGCATCGCTCAGAGCTAGGCGATGAGGATTATGTGGACATCTCAGACGTAAGTATGATGTCATCAAAACAGCGTACACTTGCAAGGAAGCTCGTGTCTGTGCAATATAACTCAATAAGTGTAAAATTACCTTTGTTGTGATAGCATTAATTGAACGAACGAATGGATGAATAATGAATGATAATTCTAGAAGTGATACCTAGTACCTTCTTAAGATCGATTTAAGATAAAAAGTGTAATATTTTGAGTGTGATTATAGGCAGTAGACAGGCCCGCTTCACAGTCTAGTCTTTTAGGTTTAATAGACCCGTCGTGGTTACTGTCCAGGGGGGGGGGGGGAGATTTTTCGTAGTGAATTCTGTCTCCTATAAACTTCTACGTCTCTCCCGATATGTCTGTTATACTGCAACACTTCTCTCTGACTCTCTGTCCTCTTTCTCTCTTTCTCTCTCTCTCTCTGTTCCCCATACTCTCAGTTGGTAGCTGACATGACCTCAAAAGAATACGCAGAGAGCATACGTCAGTTGATAAACGACAGCACAACATACGACGTCTATCACTATTATGATGTTGTGAAAGACGCGGGAACTGGAAGCGGCGGCACCAGCCACATTTCCATTTTAGATCAGTACGGCAATGCCGTGTCTGTCACCTCCACTATCAATACTTAGTAAGTGCATTCAGATTTGCACCAATCACAGTGGAGGTCGCATGCGAGGTTTTCCTTCATTTTATTGATGAAACTGGCTTTTTTGGAAAGGTGGTTTCGACTGACACCAAATATACATTCAAAACGCTGGCCTTTCGTGTACTTCAGGGTCGATGGGCTGCCAAACTTTTCGCCAACGAATCTGAAACATATCTACGAGATTAATCACGTTATAAATTCTCATTTCCAAAGCTACGAGAGCTTTGCCGGTGTCAGAATCATTCTGACATCGTGTTCTCACGTCGGCTGAAACTTGTCGCGGCATGTGACCTCTCGGATTGTAAATATTTTAAGTTTCCGATATCTGAAAGTAATCGTACAAAACGTAATACAGTTGGAAAGTGATAGAGATAATATATTTAAGGTTTTACACGATTTCGAAATTAATTGATTTCCTTTGTTTTAGTTTTGGATCGAAGGTCCTTGGCAGGAGAACTGGCATAATTTTCAACAATGAGATGGATGACTTTTCAACACCGAATCAGACGAATCATTATGGCGTACCTCCGTCCGAAGCGAATTTCATCGAACCAGGAAAGCGCCCTCTATCCTCAATGAATCCCTTAATTTTCCTCAACCACACGAAAGACGCGACCTTGACAATCGGGCGATCAGGCGGCACGAGGATAACGACATCGACAGCGTTGGTATGTGAATGATCGGTTGAAAATATGTGTACCACCGTATTTTCACTTTGCAGGCTCTCTCGATATTCTACATGGTGATACAGCCATGAGATCCTGGCGGTTGCACTCCCAGGATGGCTGGAGTGTCCAACCAGCCTCGTTCCGCAAAATCTCAAGATGACCCTTTTCTTGGACTTTTCAACAAAAGTCGATACTCTTTGTTGAGAAAGACAACCTCCAAAATCTTGCAGAGGGACGGTAATTTCACAATACAGTAAGAGCGATGACAATGCTGAATTGAACGATGAGATTGTTTTCAATATTAACACTCCTGTATATTATATTAGTCTGTTGTCGTTATCTTCTAAGCTAATGTTCATCACAGTCTACATTATTGATAATTTCTTGGGAACAAAATATTATTTTGTGAGTTCTGAGTATCTGCTGGGTATTCTATTCCTTTCACGGGCAAGGAGTTGGAAAAAGTACCAATTTCTTGTATTTCACGGCCCTTGAACATAAACCCAAAAAAAACTTTTCTTAGATATCGGGAACACGAAGAAGACCAATTTTCTTGAGTACCACCATCGGGCTTGTGGTAAAACCAACTGACAGCTGACTTAGTAAGCTTTAGCGCTCATGGTATGTTTTTGGTAAGAATTGTTCGGTACGTTTTAGCTGAAACAAAAGACCGATGCAATGTTATCCTAAAACATACATGCAGTTGTCAGTAGTGCACAAAATTATGGTGTCAAAACTTGAAATTGTCATATTGAAAAAAGTTCGAGTGTATACATAGAGGTCACTTTCGTGTTAACCTTATCTGCAAGAAACTGAAATTTCAAACAGAAAGGGCCTTCTGCGTTCAGAAGACAACTTTAGTGCAGTAAAAGTTTCAGCCAATTATTTCTTTCATTTTTGTGAAAAGAATGAAAAGACGAAATGCAAACGACAGTAAGGCAGTACAGACTCCAAGTTCTCAAGTGTGGGGTCGATACACAAAAGATATAGCAAGGTTCGAGCTCGCGCTCGGCCAACTGCTTTGTGCGCCTGATGGCAGGCAATGAAAACTACGCCCGGGGATAGATGGCGCAGGTGGCCGTATGAGATTAATACTGAACGATTTACTCTATTCGTTCACAGTCTGCCATTAATGTACTTTGGTTTGGGGACAATCTTGGGGACGGTATAATGCGACCAAGAGTACACCATCAACTGGTACCGGATGAAGCGGGCCACGAACCGGAGTTTAATGAGGTAAGAGGAACGTCATAAGTCACGTGAGTGACCGCTCTTCAATATCGGACCAATATTCTGAAGAGCATTTGAAGGCAATGCAAGTAGGGGTATCAAAACAAAATAAGTTGTGTACTAAACTCAAAAATGTGACGTGAAATCTGATTTAGGACTCAAACAAAGACAAGTAAAAGCGTCGGGAGTATCGCTAACCTGATAATCATGCGTGGCTTTGCCGTTTTTAACAGCCACAGTAAGGCTGACAGAAAAATCAGAATTTAAGGAGGAATGCCATAAAAAATCCTAGAAAATTGTTTGTGTCGCATAATGTCACATGTACCATAAGTATCACCACAATAGGCAACAACTGCCTGTCCGGTAAGGTAAATTTTGGGCTCTACAGAAATTTAGAATAGTTTCAAACGTTTTGTCTTCTGAAATCAAAGGCGAGGTATATTGGGTATTCAGTGTGCGACACGGCAAATAGCGTTTTGCCCACGCAGACAAGTTTAGGAATGTCCTCTCGTTGTTTTGAACAACTTCCTGGTCCATGTACCTGCATCGCTACTCGTTTCTACAATGCAAAACATTTGTATCTTCAATCAAGGAATGCGCAGACAGTACTTCTAACCACTTCTTTCTTGGTCTTTCCAGACTATTGTTGAAGGTCTCCGACAGAAAAATCACGTGACGTCGACGTACAGCAGGACATCATCGGTCGTTCAGGGAATACAGCTGGTTGAAGACAAGGTGCATGCGTATTGCGATGACCGCAAAGATGGCATCGCGGATGGATATTAGGGTCGAACCACATGGCATGTGAGGGCACCAGAGCAAACGAGTCCATCTTTCTCATTAAAATTTCTGCCCTGGTATGTTTTTTGTCTGCCTGGGAAAACAATTTTAACATTTTGCTCTGTAAGATAAATTTGTGTATTGTTGATTTTAGAGGCATTAAATTATCCCGTATTGCCCCTTTTCATGAAAGATGTTTTCCCTGACAGGGGAACAATGATGACGTCATTTCCCTTGTTGTTGTAAGCAGACGATAAAAACTGCTTCATCGTTTTTTGTTGACAGTGAAGACGCGGTCTCTTCTACGATCACAGACATATCAAAAATTGATTTCTAAAAATAAACGACGTTTTGAAATAGCGTCATAGGTACACAAAGCGAGAATAACAAATTCAGTCCCATGTCTCGCGACAATTGTCATATTATCGCGGGACAGTTTATCTGACAACTGCTTAAAGACACTAATGCAGTTTATTACTTCACTAGCAATCCAACCCTCCAGTATCTGTAAGTCTTTGATTTGATTTATTTGACATTATTTTTTGTCTTTTATGTAAAATACAGTTTTACTTCCAAAATTATGTCGAAATGCACAGTGTTGAAAGTCTCCCAACACTGCCTGCGTGTGAGGTTCATGGCCAATGCTCTAGTTGAGTGAGCTGATTGTAGTCCAAACGAACATTCCTTGTACACGATACAGTATGTGACCTGGTTAATGCGTTGTATCTCTGCACACTCCGGGAATAAAAAAGAGAGTATTCTTGAGCAAAAATGACGGAAATTGTATGAAAGTTTAAGTTGTTGGCCTTCTAGTTCATCGTTATTTTGTTACTAACAGACACTATTCAAGACAAAAAATAAAAGAAAAGTATAAGTTCATAACAGATCAGTAATTACTGAGTAAGGTAATAAAATCTGTAAACGGCTAGTGTTGATTTGCCGACTTTGGCAGTGGTAGTCATAAAGACACTGAGATAAGGCCATTTGGCCACCTTCACCTCTTGATGTATATTTCCATATTTTTATTTCAAGATGATAGAATTCAAGGAATGATTAAATTCCTTTCTTGTTTAATTTATAATCGAAATCTTTTATGCAAATGTCACCAGGAAATATCAATGCAATCATTTATGTATTTTCATAGATAAATTCCGTCTGTATAATTATGTATAGCCACACGTTTGCTTTGATGTGCTTATGTTGATAACACCGATAATTTTTGGGGTAAAAAACCGTGCTTTGATTTTTTTCAGAATTATTAGAATCAATGTTCGAAAAAAGCAATATTTTGTCTCAAATTGTCTGTCAACTTCTTTCATCATATAGAATTTAACATTTATTCTTCTAAAAATAATAAATTTTGAATGTTTCACTACCTATGAGAGTTTTATTTGATGTTTTTACAGTTCTCTGTCAACTTATTTTGAAGTGGATAGGCGAGGTTATCTCCACCACATGGATACATTAACGAGACTTGCAAATATGGTCAAGTTATGCTCTGGTGATATTTTTTTAAAATTGTGGTCATCGACTTTTAACACTTACGCAACATTTCAGTACTGAAGATATCCCATAATTCATCATGATTTGTACACACGGATCTTCTCAGTGAAATCTACTGTGTCTCCCATGTGTAGACAAATTCACAGACAAGTTTTTTAAATTCTGAAATCGTACTTTTGAGGACACCATTCTTCTCAATTCCCATTTTAAGTGATTTAGAAAAGTATGCTTGATTGAGAGAGGAGATAGCATTTTTGTTAAAATTTTCCACTGATTGTGTCTTCAGCCATACAGAATAATGTAATGAAAAGTAGAAAGACTAGTTGCACCTGTTTTATGAAACAAAAGGATATCGATTTTTTTCCAAACAGAAAGATAAAAGAAATTTGCATGCTAAGTATCCTCACAGAATGACCCCTTCAGTTTGTCATACTTGCTGCCTAAAAGTATGGCATTTGTAGTACCTGCAGAAAGTGACTTTTACCGTCATTAAATCGTTTCTTTGAAATTTATACTGAAATATCTAATCGTACTTTCAATAGATATAATTAATCAAGTATCTAGAGGTTTTATATTATTGCTTTCAGGCAGTACTGAAAAAGTCATTAGGGAAAGACTGCATTAACTTGCATGGTACCTGAAACCCCGGTCCTTGCCTGACCAACTTGGGTGACAAACAGAAGACTTTAATCCCCCAAGGTGTGAATGTTCCATTGTTATGTTTATCTAATCCAGCTGGTGCTATTGTAGTGCCATTGTAGGAAAGGCAGGTCTGTGTATGACATTTATAACATTTTAATGTCGTGTGAACAAATCATACTGAATTGCGGGTAATTTATTGTACTGTGTAGTATGCATTCGGCAAAATAAATGGCGTTGCTGGTGCAGTATTCACTGATACAGTTCGCCATAGAATTTTTACAAATTGTGAATTTTTTGTGATATGGCATAATGTTTCCTTGGAAAACATCGAAGCTCTCTTGCCGATAATAATAATATTTCTCCTTTCTGGTCGGGTTTCCTGTCAATGTTTTTTCTTAGGCAATACCGTGGCAAAACTGTAAACTAAGGGACTAACACAGATTATATTACCATGCGCTGGCCGTCGCATTTTGGATTGGTCGAGCTGAACCACGTGACTGACCACATACACGGTAATGGTTTGTTTACATGCCCGTGACTATGAATAATAAGATTAACAACTCAAATTATCGTAGCTTTACAGCTCAAACATAAATCATAATCAATCACAAAAGAAAATGGAGCACTTGTAGGTCAAGTTGAGATACTTTTTTCTGAAAACATCTCCGGATTTGCCAATTTTTTACAGCGTGCGTGACAGTGCGTCGCGTATTGCTCAGTTTCTGGGCCCAGTTGTCGTTCACTCCTGAAATTTTCGGAAATTTTGACGGTTTTCTTGGGTTCGCTGATAATATAATGGAAATAACAGACTCCGCTCTGACCATTAACGTTTATTTGTGGGCGCGGGCTCGAGGAAAGCCAAATTAACGGGCTCGGCAAGCCTCGCCCGTTAATTTTTGGCTTTCCTCTCGCCCTTGCCCACAAATAGACGTTAATGGTCAGCGCGTCGCCCGTTATTTCTATAATTGGTTCAAGTCTGTGATCTGTGAATGTTTGAGTGGAGTGAACGCGATGATTTGTGTTCTGTTTTCATTCGAAACGCGTGAGTGGGGTGAACGCAATGAGAGGGGTGAACGCTATACAGGGGAGTTACACCCAGAATCACAGGTAGAAACTAACTCACTACTGCGCAGACTCAAAGATAACGCGTTCAATCGCTAGGAAAACCTGGCCTGGGCTGCCAAAGTCCAAATAGGTTTGTATGAAATAGGAGAGACACAAGAGAAACTATTATAAATGATTTTATTTTTTTAAATTCACCGACTTGAACCAAGTCTAGGACTAACCGTCAGATCTTTGGAAGGAAGGTCGGTATTTTTAGAGCTGTGCATTCTATGCCTGCTCAAAGAAGAATATTTCAACTCTCGGTACACCAAAGCAAATAAATATTCCAGACCCTAATTTCAAACACGCACCGAAGATAAGTATGGACTAATGGACCGAAGATAAAGGTGGACTAATTTTGAAGTTAGTTCATGCCTCGAAAATGAAAAACTTGAACTTTTAGTAACTCTTTCGTCAAGCAAACTTTCAACCATTCTCTCAAGAATGAAAATCAGTGTCATCGTGCAAAGTTTGGTACTAAATTTAAGAAACAAATTACCTAAACGTTTACCGAAATATAAAATTCAAATGACCCCCTCCTCCCTCCATTCCCGTTATCTCTGTGGGTAAAATAAAATTCCCGATTTTCACAAAACAAGCTTGTGAAAACTTTATGAAGACTCAATAAGCTTCAAAATGACCCCCCCCCTCGCCTCAAGTGGTAGGCCAAAAGATATTTAAACAGATTGAGAGTTCGAATATCTGTCACCGAGGCGCGTTCTAAAATTAAGAGATTTGGAACGTAGATGGTTTAAAGTTCAGTTTCTAATTTGGACAGCGATTGTGCATATGTTGGCCGCAGTAACTGAATCTTGCCTGACAACATCATGTGATTAATGACATATGTTAGTGGCTCTATGTTCCATCGACGAATTTATCGGCGATTTAATACTATAGTTTAAGCGTAACGCAACGAATTCGTTCTTCTTCCAATGTGCAAAGTATAGGCGGGCAGTAAATACAAATTTACATGCCTATTCACTTAGACGGCTACAGATGAATTTGCTTCTTGTCTTGATGTATCGGGGGGCTCATCGCCACCATGTATGCAAATTTTCATTTTATAAACACCAAACAGTAGCGCGTACAAGACCACCACAGCTACGAAAATCCCGCATACAGCTATGGCCGACGGTATCGGAGAACCGCCGTAGTCCAGAATGGTGTATAGATAGTTCCCGCCATCGTAGTAGTTGTGGCCATCAGCGGCCCAGAAAATGACAGTCATGATAACATATAACGCTGAAAAAAGAAGAGAGTAAATGCAATGTGCGAATCGGACAGGAATTGCATTGATGGAGATATCGATGAGGATAATAACGGAATTCATTGCGTGAATGTGGAAATCGATGACGCTAGGGAACTCGCTTTCCCGATAGAGGGCGCCCCAGTAGACGATGGTGACGACCAGAGCCGACCCCGACACGATTGGATACAGAAACCACAGCAATTTGAAATACCATAGCAATCGAGTATTCGTCTCCGAAGATGCGTCTTCTGCAGAACGATTACCTGGAAGATTAAATAGGAATGAAACTGAGTGGGTAACAATGAACAATTTAGACCAGTAGGTTTGATATTAATCATTCTCGCAGGCCAGAGCAATAATTTCCGCTCCGCTGACCTACGCAACCTTTTCGGCGTTGGGTGATGAGACTCGCCGAAGAGGGCGTGGTGTACGACGATGGGTTTGGTAATCAGCTCCTGTGTTAGCAGAATGTGCCCCGATGGTAGATATTCTGACTCTCGTGATTTGGTTAGAATATGGTCGAAAGTTTCACACAGTTTCGAGGCCCATACCACCTTAAATGCCTTATTATAAATTGCATGAATAGATAGCGGTTTTTATAGCATTAGTTTGAGTTGCTCAAATATTCCCGGATCACAACAATCGTACACGCGAGAAACCTTACACTTAAAATGATTTATGTCTGAAACTCTCTGAACTTGGCGTCAAGCAATTTAGTCCTCTGCATAAGACAGAAGACGCCCCAAAGCATGGCAATATATACGGAGTGTCTTTTGACAGGCACCTGTCAATAGCCATGGCTAGAAGTACGTATACACAAGTATTAGTTAACATCACCAATAATTTTCATACGCAACTGAATTGCTTTGCATATACAAATTTACACAGATTGTGTAATGTCCTCTCAGTTAAACACTTTAATAACCCTTGAAACTCTCTCTCTCTCCCTCCCTCTCTCTCTCTCTCTCTCTCTCTCTCTCTCTCTCTCTCTCTCTCTCTCTCCTTATTTCACGGTATCACGGCATTAGACTATGTCGAAGGCAATAATGCTAGGATCGGGAATTGAGGATGTCGCTTTAAAACGTACAAGGCACCATTTGCCTTTAGGATTTGGTTGTCTTATTTCCCATTCGTGTACTCAGTTTGAGAAAAACGAACACTATCAAAATCACATTTTATTTTACTACCATCAAATTAGCACGAGTGTTATCTTCACACACGAATCAGAAGTCATTTTCAGAGTTTCATATATTATATATTGAAATATGGTGAACCGAGTGCTATCTAAGAACTGAGAATACAGCCTATTAGGTAAGCATGGCTTATAAAGAGAAGTTGAAATCTTCTGCTCAACATATTACAGATACATCATGTGGTACAATAATATTCTGTATCAGCAGCAGAAATGGTTTCAAAATTCAAAGTTTGGTAAAGCTGTACTACATTTGGTAATTTTGTCAGTATTTTTTTTAAGTATTTCACTGCACTTTTTTGTGAAAAGAGAGTCTAAAACACTTAGATAATTGTGGTTTGTTCTTTGACGAGGTCCCGATTAATGTTAAAAATGAGTGTTATTTGTTCATTTAAAGAGAGGGTTGAGACATTGCCCCCCAGCAATTATATTATAACGTTTACCTCGCATCCCTCGGGAAACCTGGATCTCCAGGATAACGAAATAGTGCCATGACGTCACACATGCGATCACCAGGTAGACAGCGAGTAGGAGAAAACCAATGTTGGAGAAGAACAAGAGAAATTGTTCCTTGTTGTAATCTATAGCCTCTGGTATGAAGTATACAGCCCAGAAGAGCATGTAGACGGCAACGACGGTTCGGTAAACCAGAAATATCATCGGCGGTATACATCGCCACTGTGGAGAGATGGTCAACTTGTCAATATATATAAATAACCCGCAGGCGGATATATATGAAATTTGGGTATGCAACGTGTGATATATAGCATGCGCCGCTTGGCGAACGCCACGTGGAGCAAATTGTACCTAAATCGAGTTTTATTATATAAACGTTCGCCAAATCAACCTTGAAGAGGGTTATGTTTGATTAAAGAAGCACTGTAGTCTAGGACGTATCCTCGTTTACGTACGCTACGCTCCCACCAAAAGGGGCATATAGCGGACACGGTAATCGGGGAGAGGTTCTACATGGCTGCTTTTGCAACAAAATTCACATGGACTGGAAACTTTAAAAAAATCATTTGACACTGTTGAAGCATTGTCTTTCGACTCCGAGAATTATGTTTCACAAAATGGACGACGAATACGGATTGCAAAAAAGGTTATTTTGATTTAAAACTCTTTTACCAAAGAGCAATGGTACATCCCAAGAGGAGAGAAAGATTTTGATTTTCCTTTGTATAGCTTTCTTTCAATGGTTGCCAAAAGGTTTACCTTTTCAACGATTTAACCCAAGGCTCGACTTTCTTGCACAGTTCAACCAAGATAATGACTGATACAAATGGCGCCTGGGAGGTAGATTAAATTTGTGGAGCTAAAACAGTAAAAAAGGTCGTTTTTAAATGTTTCAACTCTAACCTGCATCCTGACTTCTTGATCAACAGGGATCGGTAGGTTTGTGACGTCGGGCAATAAACTGCCCTCTATCAAATCGTTACTATCTTCTTCGAACACTGAATTGAATGACATATCATGACCTGGTAAGTACTCTCTCGCACAGGTCGTGACCCAGTCAGTGTCGATGCATGCAGTGTGAGTGGGATTTATTTTGGGTGGAACGTATAGTGCGAGTCTTATAATGAAAGACTTACTAAAAGGCCTGTCCGGGTTCATTTGATAGACATAAGTACACACTGCGCGAGTCACCTTTAACATAAAGCCTATTTGTCGAATCGCAAAACCATCGTTGACAAACTATTGCTTTATGTCGGTTGTTTCTTTGTTTCTGATTTCAGATGGCGGATAATCGAGAACCTGTACCATTGTGTTTTTCTCTGTTGTTTTCATAACGAGCAAATACATTGCGTTCCTGTTCACAGGCATCCGCACTCTTCTAATTCAAATGAGGCATAAACAGGCATTTTTCTTTCTTTGCTCTTTGCTTGCTTATGGCCCGGGGCGTAAAATATTTAAGTTGGTCGGAATATCTTTAAAGCAAAATTGGTTTTAAACCGAAGATCACTTCAAGGCCCAGTGTGTGGTTGCTGAATTATCGCCATACACATTCCCAACGTCGCTACAACAATTAACTTCTTAAATCCTTGTGCGTAGGTGTATAATTGCGCAGATTCTTCGTTGTATAGACCTTGCCTTTCACATGAGTCTATGACCTAATATTATAACCACTTATCGGTGATCGGGGCCATTCAATAAAGACAGATTGATCCGTTATCGACAAATGAGCAAATTCTGTCTCACCTCAGAAAAGGCAAATTTCGAAGCGACTTCTCCCTCGAAACCGAAGTCCGACTTCGATAGCCTACACACGCAGGTACCGGTGGGACGCGACTTAACCTCGGCATTCATCGGCTCCGTTACGTGAACTGAAACAAAGATTGAAATTGGTGTAGGACCCGTAGAGCTATGGCGTCGGCAACCGTGACAGCCTTGCTAGGCTACGTCTTCATGGTTTACTTCGACCAAAAACCAAGTCCTCTCTCCAAATTTGCTGAACGTGAACTCTGAAGGAGCAAATCCGCTGGTTTACTCAACTCAAAACGGTCTGTGTTCATCTGAAAGCAAATGTACCTCTATTGTTACACTAGCATGATTGTTGTTGAGTCATATTGGATGTACTTGCACAAAGACAAGGATTCTAAAGGCTCCGTGGCTTCACGACACCCCTAGCTCTGTCAAAGAAAATTATTCTTTGGATACGGACGCACCAATTCTCAACTATCTTGAGAATTTCCATGTTTCTTTGTTAATTAAAAATTGTTTGTGCTCCTGCTGTCCTTGTGGAGTGTTTGCATGGTTTATAGTCCAAGTATGTGTAGACTGTCGACAGGCCCTGTGCCTTTTTTTTGTCTCTTATTGGTGAAGTCTCTCGCACATACGACGACGGGGGTATCGCAAGCGAATGCATACATTGACACCTCGTGCCCTCGGCACTCGCAGCTGCTCTCGGAATGCCCGGCTACGCTTGCGATTCCGCCACCACATGTGCGAGTGACCACACCATTAAGAGACAGAAAAGGCACAGGGGACTGTAGAAAGTCATAGGGTGTTGAGAACATGAACACCAGCAGGCAAAACTTCATGATGTCCCATTTCAGCATTTGATGACATTTTATGTCGGAAGATGAGCTGTCAACAAATCGATCACAGTCGCTTGGTAGGCTATTCAGCTCTGGGACTATTCGCCCCATAGACGAGTGTACAGTTTCTCGCTTCTGTACACTCGTCTATGGGGCGAATAGTCCCAGAGCTGAATAGCCCACCAAGCGACTGTGACTCGACCAAGCTATCGATACAAACTCAAAGGCCCAGTCTGCCCTGGTTTGCGGGGGGGGGGGGGGGGAATTAAAGGGGCAGTTTGTTATCAACTCTATCTCTAAGCAATTTGATTAACTGAATGCGATTTTCATATGAGAACAAAGGACTAACATTGGGTAAATTGTCAATGCCACCAGACACTAATGCGAGAACAAGGGATAGAGGACTGCCTTTTTAAGGCTCTTTTAATAGACAGCGTAATTAAAATTTAGCGATCGAGCTAGCTGCGAGGCCGATTTATATGAATTAAAAGTACCCTTATCGGGGAACTTCTCTCTCAACCCCATCTTATAATAATAGAGAGTTCAGGCTGTAGAGAGTTCTAAAGCTTGGGATCACATAATATCATCGCGTTTGTAAAAGTCAGGTAAGTAAACCATAACTAGGCCCGATTGAAGAGTTCTCCTGATCTGCGGATGGTTACATATCCAAACACTTGCGATCTTACAGTTGCTTACAGCCTCATAATATCCAGGCATCATGCACTTTTTCTTTAAATAAACAATACTCAATCAAAAAAGTTAGCCGTTATAATTTACGAGTATACCTTTCGGACAATAATTTAAACCTGAGGCTCTACCGGACTGACTCTCTTCAACCGAGATAGTGACTTCAAAAAATGCATGTGACGAGCTCGGTTGAAATTTGTGGAGGGGAAGTGAAACTAAATTAACGTGGCCTTTCTCTTTCCAATATCTGTACACTGCATTGACTGATTGATCAGTAGGTGTTTGGTTAGATCAGTGAGGTCTCCGCTGCTACCTCCATGGTTAGATTTGGAGTATCGGGCAATATACCAACATCGATCACTCTCTTCCCTGTGAATAGACTGAAGATCCATCGCTCGAGGATGCCCCCTACGCTCCCCTCCTCTTACTGGGGAGCTCAAAGAGCCCCCTCCAGCGATGGATTTTCCAGTCTACCCTGTGAAGTGCTTGATATGACCAAGAACTATAGCCGCTATAGCCTGCACTCACTCAAAGGGTTGAGACCTAGGCAGTCGAAATATGGCTATGGGGATATTTTTCATAGCAAGAACATTGTGATGTTATTCTAACAAAATATATCTCTGGATTTAATTGATAATCTATCTTCACTTGGCAAGGTTTCTTTTCCGGGCAGCTTGATGCTCTCCGAGACTGTAGTCGAACTATTACGAGCTGACGATATTGATAATCATACGTACACTCAGCACGCAACCACCAGAATATAAAACTTTTTTTGTAGAATCGTGCCCTCAAGTAATCGTTGGCAATCCGTTGCTTCAAATTGTTTGGTTATTTGTTTGGGACTTCATATGACTGTTGTGTTTTTCTTTTGTTTTCATAATGAGCGAATTCATTTTTCAATTATCCAAAGCTATCATTGTTTCCGTACGCATCAAATGAGATACATCTACAGTACATGCAGTTGTCTTCCTATCGTTTCTATTGCTTACGGCCCGGGCAAAATTTGTTAAAAAATTGTCTGGAATATGTTGCCCTTTCAGTGTAGCGGCAAGTTCACAGTAATAGATTTTTTAAATCGAAACCACTTAAAGAACCCAATGAAGAGTTGCATCATCGCCAAATACAATCCCTCCGCCCCGACAACAATTAACATTCGTTACATTGAATCACGGACGCGTAAGCCCTTATGATTCCCTCAACTTTTTGTTTATATAGATTTTGTTGTTGTTGTTCTAGGGTCTGTGACCTAACATACCATTCATCAGTAGCCGAGGGAGCTTCCATAAAGACAGATTGATCCGAGGTCGGCAAATAAACAAACTCTATAATTTGAACTCACCTTAGAAAGGGCAAATTTCGAAGCGGTTTCTCCCTCGAAACCGAAGTCAGTCTTCGACACCGTACACACGCAGATACCGGTGGGACGCTAGCGTCGATATCGGAATTCATACGCTATACGTTACGTTCATTGAAAATAAACCGCTAGTTGCAGTTATACGTCAACTACAACTTCTGGCTGCCAATAGTAATTTTGCTGAAGTAGAAAAACACAATTGCCGTAACATGCACGATCCCAATGGACATGTGCATAAGTTGAATGCTTAATTTCAGCAGCTTTTGCATAACGATAACTTTTGTCAGTATAAACCGAGGACAGTCATTATTATACTGATTGTCATGGGGTCATAATTATGGGTACTCGCACAAAAACAAAGCTTCTAGAGGTTTCACTTTAAGATGATACTTTCAGAGCACCCCTAAACCCTGCTAAAGATGTTTTTGTTGTCATCGGTCACAACCAAGACATCCATATACTACTTTCTTGGTTCAACAATATTTACTCAGTATATTATGAGACGTCTTCTTTGTACGTCAAATTAAAGTCACTCTTGTATAACTTCCTAATGTACTAAGTAAATGTTCGGCCGTATCACACACGTCCACTGGTTAGCTGATATTACATATTGGGTTAGTATTACATATTGGGTTAAGTTTTATTACATATTGGGTTAAGTGTTATTACATATTGGGTTAGTATTACATATTGGGTTAAGTGTTATTACATATTGGGTTAAGTGTTATTACATATTGGGTTAAGTGTTATTACATATTGGGTTAGTATCACATATTGGGTTAATTATTACATATTAGCTGATAGCAGCTTACAGCTGGCTCGTAACAGCTATTAGTGGCCAAGAAATGCTAGTAATAGCTTGAAGACCTGATAGCCAGGCCTTACAATGTAAAAGAAGTCACCACTGGTTAGTTGGTAGCCAACTAATAGCCAGCCAAAAGGGCTATAAACGGCTAATACGGGCTAATAGCTTGAATAGCTCACTAGCCAGGTCTTCTCACAAGTCATAACTAGTCAGCTTGTAGCCAGGCAATAGCAAGTTGAAAACAGCTAATAGCTTGAAAATAAGTGGCTTATTAGCGGCTAATAGCTTAAAGATGACTAGTCAGGCCTATTTAAAAAGGCTAGTAGAAGCTAATAACGGCTAACTGCTTGAATAGCTGACTAGCCAGGCCTCCTTTGAAGTCACAACTGGTTAGCTGATAGATAACCAGTTGAAAATGACTAATAGCGGCTAGTAACGGCTAATAGCTTAAATAGCTAACCAGCTAGGTCTAAGAAATTACAACTAGTTAGCTGATAGCCAGCTAATAATCAATTTAAAATGGCTAATAGCGGCTAGTAACGGCTAATAGCTTAAATAGCTAACCAGCTAGGTCTAAGATATTGCCACTGGTCAGCTGATAGCTACTTCAAGGTGGCTAATAACATCCTGTGGAAATTCATAATAGCTTGAATAGCCAAGAAGAGCTTAAAGCAAGCCATTCATACGGCTAACCTAGCTATTATGGGGATATTCAGTGTTCCAGCAATACCGCACCGTACTCATTTTGTCATGCCAAGCCTGTTTTAGGTCCATTTTTGCTAGTTCGACTAAGAGCTTACAGACTGATGTTCTCGGCATCGATTCGAGGCGAGGAAGTTCAGATGCAATTGTAAGGCGGCAGCGTTCATTGCTATCATGTAATATAAGAACCCCGCACTGTCACCATCTCAATCTGTCTTCGAAACTTATAATATGTCGTGTGAGTGTTGTATTCGAACGAGTGAGATCATAATCTTACGCTGTTCCGAGTGGCCTGGAGATTTTTTGAAATATACAATAAATTGACCTTATCAAAATTACTCTGTTTTACAATGCTTGGATATTGATATTTTTCTATACTTTTTTACTTTTGATTTGAAGTCTTTTGATTCTCCATTGGCGGCAGCACATGTAAGCTTACGGTTAGAACCGTCATGTGATGACCGGAATGTGTTGTAAAGTGTCGGCAAGTTGTCGGGAAGTTGTATCTAGAGGCTGCAGTCGGGATTTTTCAAGATGAACAACACATTATACATTTCCTACATCTTTGAAACGGGGATTACGGTAATCTTTCATGTGATGAACATTTTTTGAACGTCTTTGCAATGTGTTCCCACGATGAGTGTGAACTGATTCTTTGTTTGTAAAAATCGTCAGAAATGGTCCAGTGACCGTGATAAAATAGAAACAGATGTGAAACCATTGCGAGGAAAATAGTAAGAAATTCACGTTGCAATATTTGCTGTCGTATTTCTCAGCAGAAATAATCATTTTTTACTTGTTGTGTATAAGAACAGCAAGCGGGTGTTCGGCGGTCAATTGCTTCTATCACAATGATCTTGATCGCAGCTATTTGGCGAGAAGACAGCAGGTAAACTTATAATCTCGCAAAATTTGATATTATGTCTTTGTATAGAAAATTTTCGATCGGAGGCAGCTCAAATCAACAGCCATGGTATATTGGGAATAGGGCGAGTCTCAAAACCCGGACCGAGACGATTCGAGACCAGACCATAATGACCCCTCAGGCCAGGCGTTGTAAATACATCATATATACAACACTACAGAAACAGAAATACAGAAACACTAAGCGATAAGCGCCAGATTCAGATTCTACTATGATATAGGTAACCTTGTATTAGAAACATACATACAGCAGATTGAAGTGATCATTTTTTAGAAATTAGATTCACCATTTATAAGCACATTATAGGAAAGTAAACTGAGAGCTCATATGTTTAATTTTAGGCCGTGGCTATTGACAGGCGCCTGTAATTAGACAGAATCCGGCTACTGACAGGCGCCTATCAATAGACAAAAAATTGCTATTGACACGCGGGAAGTTTTTCGCCAAAATTCACCACATTCTAACGAAAGAAACTGCCCCATGCTTGTTAGAATGCTTTACAAAGCCTTTTCGCTGAAATATGGACAAAGTCGCCGCATTTTTTGAGTATTGCACAAGTTAACCTTGCACAATGTTGCCTCAACACCGTGCCTGTCAATAGCCAAGAGTTGGCTATTGACACGCGGGACTCGTTCGTCAAATTTTAATGGTTTTTAAAGTAATAAACTGGCCCATGCTTCTCAGAATGTTTTACATAGCCTTTTTTATGCATGAAAAATGGACAAGGCGCCCGTAGACTTCAACTTTAGGCCGCAATTTAGCGTACACACGTAAACCCGACGTGTACGATGTTGCCGCACCACCGCGCCTGTCAATAGCCAAGAGTTGGCGGGCTATTGACACGCGGGACTCGCTAGTCAAATTTTACCCGATTTTAGCGAAACTAAGTGCCCCATGCTTCTCAAAATGTTTCATATAGCCTTCTTACGCATGAAATTATGGACAAGGCACCGTACACTTTACCGTATACGATGTTGCACCAACGCCTGTCAGTAGACAGACTATCCGGCTATTGACTTGACAGGCGTAAGACAAAAGTTGGCTATTGACACGCGGGACTTTTTTAGCCAAATTTTACCGGATTTTAGCGAAATAAACTTCCTCATGCTTCTCAGAATGTTTTCTTCTGCCATTTTGTTCGTAAGAATGAATAAAGTCGTCGTCTTCCTTACCATCCACGCTCCTTTAATTGCAAAGGAAAAGCCGAAATACGAGGATAAGAGGTAATGCTATTGCAATGGAGGGTCAGGAATTTCTCCTGAATGGCAACATCTTTTAAGAATAGTTCTGAGAATAATGTTATAAAGTAAACAAAAAGTTTATTAGGTAAAAAAATCAATTTTGTGGGGGCAAGGCGACTTTGCTTCCCCAGCCAACCTATTTGTCAAGTACAGACCAATATTGAAGAACTTTTTTTGCACATTGAGAAGGAAAGACATATGATATTAAAAGTGATAGCAATGTTTACTACGATGTTTGAAGCGAGAAAAATTTTTTACCAAAGTGTTTTAATTTCCGGGTGCAGTTTCGTCGTACCCAAGGTCATTGGCTTTGCTATACCATGGAGGCAGCACAGAAGTGCTGACCCGAACTGGGGGGTCAAGGTTAAAATGTCGGCTCCCCGTGTTGAGACTCCTTGTATCTTTCTCTCTGGCTCTTGCCTCGCGCCGTTCTAGGCCGTGAAGTTACGCTTCGGGTGCATTTTGCTTGCTATTTTGGATTAGCTGACGAAGCTTTAGAATGTTGTCACTATCTTAATAGTCGTTTCTCAATGCAGGCTTGCGGAGCTATCGGATGTTGAAAGCGATCAAGCTGTCAATGTCGCGGCCATCTGAAATCACGATGCCTGTCATGACAGTTCTCTGACGTGAACTACTAAGATTTTCCGACTTTTACAATGAAAAACGGACTTCATCATCACTAAAGGGTGGCATTGTACCAAATAAGTATCACCAATCGGCAAAAATACGCGTATGCAGGACCGTGGTTATGCTAGAGTGACACGGTGAACGCGTACGACGTACCGTGACGGCTTTCGCTAGCATTGCAAAATATTGATTTTCCGACGTATTAGAACTTATTTTGTAATTACTACATGGCAGAACAACGTGTTCTTCATTTACGTGGAAGAAGAGCAGTTTATTTCACTAAAATGTGGTGAATTATGGCAAAAAACGTCCCGCGTGTCAATAGCCAACTTTTGTCTATTGACAGGCGCCTGTCAATAGACACTCCGTAAATTTTATTACAGTAGCTCTGCACCATTTTTCTACATTACCGATACTGTAGTACATGTATGTTATGTGTGTGGAATCTGAGGCAGCCTCAGATTAAGATTCAGATTCGGAGAGCTATGTAACCACTGACTAGAATGTACGAAAATGAACAAGCATAAAGTCGATGGTAGGAGTGGGATATCACTTCTTTGACTAAGACAGAATTGGGACAACGTCCCTTTTTCCCCGTGGCATTGGTATAGATGCTGCCTATGTGCAAAAAAACGTAACTTTTCTATCAGTAAGATAGGGGGTCTTTTGGTCTCGTCTCGACTCGTCTCGGTCCGGGTTTTGTGACTCGCCTTGGATAGGTTCTCACGGACACGCGAACTACCTGCTATCAACAGTACGTATATACCATCGGCGGTAACACATTGGTCGTAGTCTTGTCTAATTTTGCCCCGCCTTTTGTACCGTCCAGAAATTTCAAAACTAGATTTTTTTACCCTGACATATAATACAGCGACCTTGCACACTAATGATCATTCCACTGTTTCTGTTGGGATTTGTTGGTTTTTTAATTTGTTCCGTGGCGCCGGTAAGATTTTTTCAATACGATACTCAGTTTGAATTTTTTTCAAGGTAAATTTAGTATATTCCCAGTTTGTGGGGTAAAGTTGTCTGGAGTGAAAGTTTGAGTTGACGCTGATAGAGTAGACGTCGAGCCCGGCACAGTTGACTGAGATCCGGTCGGTTTGGGGTCGTTTAGTCCAGAAACCTGCAGAGTTCTGTATGATCACCATTCGGCATTTGGGTGAATTTTTGTTGGTCAAAGTAATTCAGTACAATATACGCCAGATTCCGTGTGTTGTTTTTGTCACTGTCATACGCGTATACGGACGGTTTTCGATTAAAAACTGTAAAAATATCCAGTGCTCGTAAATGCGTGCAAAATTTATTCAGTGACTGTTTACGCAGCAGTCGTAAATACGACTAGTACTTACCACCACGTAACAACTGTAAACACCGCATCAACAGTCCATACGAAAATTTTGTGCTGAATCGAGGGAGATAACAATTGCGGTAGGAAAGGTCAGTCCACCATCTGTCAAAGTTATTGACCGGAAAAAATCTTCACTGTTCACAAACTACATGATATAGTTGTACACGTAGTTCCATGGGCTTTCCACTGTCCTTGTTACGAGCTATGTTCAAAGTGCGTCAAGCTACGAATATTTTCATGTATGGAGTTACAGACATCGTTGAAGTACCGGCTACATTTTGTTTAAAACCCCTGTCTGTTTGTTCCTCGTGTTGTTTTGTGTGTCCCTAATGTCGATTGGCTCTATGTGCGTACAAACATAGCAGTCGGGATTAAGAGTTCCTGGATAAATAGATACACTCATCGTTTATTCCGCCTCTGACGCAAAGATACACACTGTTTTACATGTGCCACTCCTAGGCCCTGGGATCGATTTCCATAATCATATCATCGTTGCTGTCTTTTGACTGTTGTTTTATGGGTTTATTGTGTGAAAACAAAGGCAGACCGGAAAATCCTAGACAAGAATTTTTAGCCATATTTTTAGTTGATAGTTTTGCTTTACGAGCTACATAATCTTTTTTTATTTTTCCCCATGGTATGCTGAAATACAAAGGATGGCCTTGCAAAAAACACCCACATTGTATACATACACACTATCATTGTTGACGAATGAAGTACAGTCCAAACTAAATTCAGTCGTCAAACAAACAGTGGACATCTGCCGCAGACAGTAGCAGATTATCTCACACACAATACCATATTGTCTGTACTGACAATATGAACACAAGTATTTCGTTGTTATCTTGGAAGTGGCACAAGAAACTTTATTCTACTGATGGAAAAAAGTACTGGAAAATACATTAAAAATAACAGCTTTTCGCTTGCTGCCTTGATACTACACAGACAACTCCATTAAAGGGATATAGTCGTCGGAACTGCGCCTGTGCGAGTTTCTTGTTTACAAACAATGTATTTCGTGCATGATATCAAGATGCACCTCATCATCATAGCTGCAACATTTAAATTATACAATGATAGATTATGACAGACATGTTTTAACTGTCATCAATCACCATTGTGCCTTAGATACATTGTTGCCATGGGTCGTATGGGTCCCATACGACCTTTGAGCGCAGTTCCAACGACTATTCTGAAACAACACAACTTTTATTTTTTTCCTGAGAAAAAAGAAAAGCTTTTTTTTTTATTTGTAAAATAAGATTGTGCTCTATGAGAAACTGTCAAGTTTCACTTTTGTGATCTACACACTCCGATTATGTGTTACCCTGAATTGCCAAATTCACAGTGATCAAAATTTGATTGCCATACTTCAGTTGTCATTTCATGTCTGTAAAATGTTGCAAAAGTCACATGTACTTGCTTTGCTGAATGAAATTATATTTTACAGGAGATAAAAATATTTCCACTGATTGAGGAAAAAATGAGTGTAGCAGCATAGAGATACAGGAGACATATTTGTGGCATTGCTAAATATTCATTGTGAGACAACAATCTTAACATCCATGATATGTGCCTGAGATCATGTGAACGAAAGCTGGACCTTGGTCCAAGGTACCATAATGTAAATATCAGAGCTGGAGTGAAATGATCATGTTATGGAACATGATAATGTGACCAAAATACCGCACATATTTCAGTATGTGAGATTGGCACTGACATTGCAATTTCATTTGCCTTTTAGCTGTGACAAGAACAATGTTGCATATTAATACATTATGGTAGCATTATGGGTTTTCTAATTCAGCATCTTATCATTTCTATACATTCAAAATAACACTGCTCTAACTCATCATTTATGAATGGTGTTTGACTCGCTAGAACAACTATCATCACCTAACAAATAAAATCACCAAATACATTTATAGGATATTTATCTGAATTATCATTGAGTAAAATCTTGCTTTTCTTAGATTTCTTTCAGCAATGCACTGCCAAAACACATATGTAAATAACAACAGAACCTCATAGAAACAGTCTAAGTGCTTCGTACTCTGGGTATTTTCATTAAGGATTGCGGTGCATTCTGCTGCTGTTCCCGCACGAGCATCTTGGATGGCTGCAAACTTCACAAACACTTGTGCAAATGCTCCGAATACGTCAACACTTGAACTGTCTCACCATGGGGTTCTGTCATATTAGGACAGAAAATACTTAATAGGCTGACACTAAAATATGCATGCATGCCTTCCTTAAAGACACGCATATCACATCTACCAACAATACTTTCATACTGTAGGTGTATAGTTATCATTCAACCAATGGGAATGACCTTACAGCTATTGTTTTTCACAGGAGAGATTGCCGAGATATTTTACTACAACATATCTCACAGATATAAATAATTTACACTAATGTTTCAATAATATGCAATGTGCTGATACATAGCCATGGAATGACCTACAAATGGTATTATTTCAGGCATCATTGATATAAATGTAATTCTGAAAAATTTCTTAAACATTTGAAAAATGACTACATTTCTTGAAGTTTTATGAGTTTCAAAGGTATATAAATGAAATGATATTTCCAAGATGGTTGAAGCACTGAAAATGTTTTTCAGCTTTGATCACAAATGGCATTAATAAAAATATAGTGCGTTTACCCAAGGGAAATAGATTGGGTTGGTTGGGAACATTTTTAAAATGATTTATAATTTTCTCAAGGGTTTATCGTAGGGTAACCCATGAAAAAAAGCAAATTTGGCAAAATCATGTGTGATTTTGAAAATGCAAAAAAAGTTGAGGGTCAGACAGGAAATTAAAATTGGTAGGTTGAGATTAGGGAAACGCATATTTTTATTTTGCCTCAGTGTGTATGATTTTATTATTTCTTCACTGTAGGTTGCATAATATTACAGTATATTATAGTATTTTCAAAATATTTTTAAAGACTTGGGAGAATGGAAAGATCCTTGGGGCGCTATGCTTAGCAGCAGCCTGGCAGCCTCATACTTTCTTTTTGATAACTCCTTGGCTGATTGCACTGTGGTGACGCAGATTGAGAATAAGCAGGGCTGCGTTGACAACATAGGTTGAGATACAAACCAGGCAGGCATCATTTAGAATGAAGTACAGGATGTACGCCAGATACACCGTGGCCAGGTTGGATAAAAGTGAAAAAATCACCAGTACCAGTGACGCTGTCGGATTACTGGATTGACCTGTTATGAGGAAAGAAGTAACGATCAATCAGATTTACATAGGTTAAGGTTAAGAGGCATATTAGAGTGCAGCATTTGTCAACTCTCAGGGTAAAGGTCAACATGATAAGGTAAGTTCATGACATGACACTCCATGTCAGAAGGGAACAGTTGGCCGAGAGCCAATACCAACTTCATACGATAGCTTCATAAGCATAATGTAACATGTGAACAATACAATATTTTATATGCCAAATATATACATGTATTTATGAAATATTATTGTCTTACATTATTGTGGGGAAAAGCAGTATGATTGCTGCCTGTCTGCCTGCTTGCCTGACCAGGAATGAACAGTTTTAGCTAGGCCAGTTAAATTTAACAACCTACCATCCAAATGGGCTGGCAGAATTTTGTTTTTCAATCAGTATTGATACATTACTGATAGTTCATAATCAATATTTACATTCAACAAAGGGCAATACAAACATAGTGGACATAGTGTCACATGGTATATCCCTCAGTCAACATGCTATTGAAACTGAGCAAGCTGACTGGTATTGGGGTTCTCAGAAGATCTTGAAATCAGTTGACTGCAATAAATGTTATGCACATGTAGTTTGACAGTGTTTAACAAGTGTGTATTTATTTGCCTGTTAGCAGCTGGTATTGGCAGGTAGCTCTTTGCAGGGCAGACAACTTTCCAAAAACTATATCTACTTTGACGTCTCTGTGTTATTTGCTGCCAAATATGCTTCGCTGCTCAAATCTACCGACACACAGAGTGGAATTAGAAGTTTTGATGATCAACTGCTTAAGGTACAACACACCTCAAGGACAGATAATTGAACTCTCAAATTTCTATTCTCTGATCTACCATTTGTGGGGGCTCATTTTAAACCTCTGGGAGAAATAAAAACTTTCATTGACTTCGTTTTTTGAAAATCCAAAATTGAATTACCCCCATAGAGTTAACACAGGAATGGCGGCCATTTTGAATTTCAAATATCGCAAAATGTTGGGTAATTTGTTTTGCTAGTTCCAAACTTTGCATGGTGACCACTTATTTTTATTGTTGATTTGTTTAGAGAATGGTTGAAAGTTTCATTCAGGAAAGTTTGAGCAAAAGTTTAAGTCTTTCACTTTCAAGGCACATACTGCCTTAAGCAATTCACCCCACAAACAATACAGTTTTAGCTTGACACTTACCTAGAAAAAATTGCAAGACATAAAATATGAGTCCAAACACACTATTGGGTAAGTTTAGTATACAATCTCTGCCAAAGAGTGGTTCTATTAATCCAAAGCCCCGTCCATATCTGTAAGAAGAGAAACAAAAAATAGAAAAATGTTCCTTCTTTGAAAATCCTCCATTTTAAAATACTGGTATATCCTCCAGTGGAACTTCACAGTGATAGTATAAATTCTTGAAGATCTGTATCAAAGGAGAGTTTTTTAAGTCTCTTATTTTCATCAATATTTGACCAAGACATTGATGACGTTTGATCAAAAAGTATTTGCCAAACTCTACCTTTAAATTTGGGGATGTCACATTACCGATTGCTATAACATAAACCTTGAATGAGTTTTCTCAAGGGTCTATGGCTTTCACTTGGGGATGAGTTTGATAGTCATTCCTGCTGAACCGGAAGTAAAAGTATATTGCGTGTCAAATTGTTACTGTAGCTTGTCTTGTTGACAGACAAATGTCGGTAAACAGTGACGTTCATTTTCACAGTAAGATTAGAAATACTATTTTCGGCTCGAAGCCAGGCTTGAAGACCACCCTTACAGTCGAACAACTGCTGTCATTGTGCAGGCCGTGTCTTGACATTACATTTGCGTGTCATGCCAGCTGTTAGCTAGTCAGCTGGTTGCAACAAGGGCTAAATGACTTAACAGCAGACCTCTGACGATTGATCCGGGATCCGTTGCACACTAGGTAATGTATTTGGCCACAATCCTCGATCTTACCGCAGCACGAAAGGTGCACACTGCTTCACTCTTTTATTTGAATAGATCATGGACCGAAAGAGGATTTTTTGTGTTTCTTGTTTATCATCTTGCAAGACAGTACTGTACACACACATACATTCGTGCACTTACTTTGAAGTGAATACTTTTGAACAGCTGATCGTTTTAGAGACATCGCACATCGCCTTGTAGTCGGAATTGCGTTCCTTTGCCGTTTCGACGTACAGGGCGTACGCTGACAGCGCCAATCCTGCGGTGCACAATATACATCGTGCAACCTGTTGCCACGCTGGAGTACGTCTCCCCTTCCCCCTGGACGTCGCCATCTTTGAGCGAAGTGTATGCTGGGTAATCTCATATCAAATGATGATCTGATGTCTAATCTGAATCCTGGCAGCTGTGCTCCCCCCCCCCTCCCCATTTCAATTGCGTGTAGGCCTATACATTTGAAAATGTCAGAGATACGTAACTTTATTTAAAATATATAGATGATAAAAGTGAAACAAGTTCAAAATTTACTTCTAACACGATTGAAACTAATTTGGGATAATTGGATTTTCATATTTTTCAAATTTCTCAAAAGCGTGAGGTGCCGTAAGCTTATAGCTGAATGTTGCAATATTGCAAATTACTCATAAAAACAAGTGTGTAATGTAAAAAGCAAAGCAGATAAGATTACATTTGTAGATTAAATCGGCATTACTTCACTATCCAATTGTCCCAAATTAGTTCCAATCGTGTTTTCTCTCTTTTTGTTCACGTGATTAGGGCCTAAGCTCATCCTCTGGTAAATCCTAGTGAGCTTCGGTCTAAGTTGCTAGGCTACAGCAAGCTCTAAGAGAAATGTCTCAAGAATCGTGAACTGTATCAGACTGCATTCAAGTTGTTATACAGTAGATTAAAGCAGATTGAAGTGTTTTTACCATCATGATAGATCCATACACAGAGCACGGCGTACCAACGGTAGCTGTGGGTCCATAGCTGTGGTGTTTTCAGACGGGATTCTACATGTAATTCTGCATGGCAGGGCTGTGTGTTACCGGAGGCCGTATAACGCCGGTAACACACAGCCCTGCTACGCAGAGCTAACGGGACTGGTCAGTTTCTTTGGCCTGGGGGGGGGGGCGGTGGATTATTTTTTGCCGACGTCAAAAAGTGGCTGACCTCCCCCATTCCAACTTTTGAAAACAGGCTGACCCCCTTATTCCAGCTTTCGAAAACAGGGTGACCCCCCGCGCGCGACAACGGTAAAAAAGGTAGAATATAAATTGAATAATTCAGTGTGTGTGTGTATATATATATATATATATATATATATATATATATATATAATATATATTATATATATATATTATATATATATATATATATATGTAATTTAAATATTCAGTCATTCTGTGTTTTAATGAAATTGTTGTCATGTCAGTTGTAAGGTAGGAACTTAACAGTGTCAATTCTAAAGTTTGAATACAGTATTTTGAATGAGCTGTGAATGTACTCCACTCTTTTCATGCATAAAGCAGATGTCCAGAACTGTTGTGAGAAAAATGTGATTTTGAAATATTAGTGCATGTTGCTCTCTAACACTGAATTCTCATAGAGGAAACAGAAAAGTATCAGGAACTTGTCATGCTTTTCATATGAAATGCAGATTTCATAATGATCAATACATTTTGCAAAACAGACTTTCAATTTACAGACATCAAGATATATCTGACATAATATCTCTGATATATTAATTTACTGCGCCCAAAGGGCGCGCCGAAAAATATTAAACATCCAGATATCTCTAATATATATACATATCTGATATATGAAAGTCATGTAGCTGAAGGGCATGCTGAAAAATATTGTTTGATATTTTAAAGAAATGCGCCCGAAGGGCGCGCCGAAAAAATTTAAACATACAAGTATGTCAGATATATATATATATATATATATATATATATATATATATATATATATATATATATATATATATATATATATATATATATATATATATATATACATATAAAGTTTGCACTAGGGCGGGGCTCTGAAAATTGTCTCATTATTATTAAAGTTATGCGCCCGAAGGGCGCGCCGAAAAATGCAACTGAATGATGAAATTTGTGGCTCGCACAATGCATTTTTCGTAAGTATGAGCCATGTCGAAATTAAAAAAACACACTACCCCCCCCATTGGGCATTTCAAAAACATGGTGACCCCCCTTCCAACAAAGTCAAAAACAGGGTGACCCCCATGAATCCACCGCCCCCCCAGGCCGAAGAAACTGACCAGTCCCTAACGGGATTCCTGCCTTTTACGGGCCGATTTTCACTTTTACAACTTTTAACGCCTGTCGTAGAGGCGTTAAAATTTGCAAAAGTCAAAATCAGCCCCGTAAAAGGCAGGAATCCCGTCTGAAAACACCACAACTAAGCTTATGGAACCACAGCTAGCCTCTGCCTGGCAACCTGAATGTTTTATGTCTAATTACAAATGACAATTGATATAAATCAGACTAAATAAACTATCCTTGTTCCGAGGATTATTTTGGCCAGATATCATTTTTCTCGTACCCGAGAGCGCACGGTATATTCACATCATAACTGTGTACTGTTATTATTAAGCTTATCTTGTCAAACTGATCACTATTGGTGCGTTACTTCTCAAGCTCACGTACTTTGTGATCTTCATCTTGCGCCAAGATTTAGATAGGCATAACGTCTTTTCCGTCCAAGTTCTTTGACCCTAAATAGCACGAATAATTGTAGTTTGGACTATCAGCTGTTGCTGACAAAGTTACAATCGCTGGCACGTTTAACAAAAATTGATGCCAGTGCAAAAGCTGAATGTATGTTTCTGCTTTTTGAATCCTCTTTTTGAATGTTCTTTCGTACGTAGGCCTAATTTGTTAGAGTGTCGTCTTACATACATTGTCCCTTTCTTCGTATTCTGAACAAGTACCGAACAAAATGTTGCACACGCTACAGACGTTGAGAAGTCGAGCGTCCTGTACATATATAAAACAAGTTATTGCCAGTGTTGGCATTCACAATGATAAACTTTTTAATCGAGACCTCCAAAGAAAGTGTGAATACGTTTCCCTTGAAGTTCCTGATCGCAGCCGCACAGTGTGCCAATTACCGCTCCTGCGTCAGCGCTTTTTGTACGATGTTTGAATAGGGACTGACAAGTGAGCTTCATCAAAGTCGACTTTGTATCGCGAAATGAAAAGTGTTTTTCAGAGACCGTTTCTAGAAATTAACGTATCGTATGTTTGTATCACATAATTTGGCGAGTGTTCTCTTCGATTCTGTTAGAGTTGGTGGCCGTAAATTGAACTTAACAAAATCAGTCGACGTCTTCGGCATTCTAAAGGTATTCAACCCTATAACAGTTTGTATAATATTACAAGTCAGTCACATTTTGCTTTCTTCGACTCCTTGAGTACAGAGAGAGAGAGAGAGAGAGAGAGAAGAGAGAGAGAGAGAGAGAGAGAGTTTAATGAATTGGATTCCCTGAATGTAAAACTATATCACAGGTAAGGGTGCTGTATTCCTTTGGCCCTGCCTATATTCAAAGCAGTTCACTGAGTCTATTAGTCGATGCTTGATAGGACTGTTGCACGATTACAAAAATATCTGTAACATTTTGCCAGTGTACAAGTTATCGTTGTTCTTCAATGTGTATTGTTGCATACGCAACGGCCATCTCAAGGTGGTATGTGCCTCGGGGACAGGTATTCGGACACTCAAACTTTTAAATAGTTTTCTGATTTACCACTTATGGGGGCTCATTTTAAAGCTCTTGGTGTAAGAAAAAAATTCACCGTCTGAATTTTCCGGAAATTTTCGAAAATCGAAAAGTTAATTTGTCTTTGTTGAATTCATACAGGGATGGCGGCCATTTTGAATTTCATTTATCGATAAATCTTGGATAATTTGTTGCTCCAGTACCAAACTTTGCCCGGTGACCCCAAAGTTTTATTCTTGATTTTGAAAGAGACCTGTTGAAAGATGCGCTTTGAAAGTTTGAGAAAAAGTTTAGGCCTAAGTCTTTCATTTCGGGGCGCATACTGCCTAAGAGAATGAATTCGATCATGTTTTGTATACTGTGTGAAATGAACATGTGTTATAAAAGAGGTTCCTGTTTTAGTATATTTATTACGGGTTGTAATGTAACACGCACACTACTCTTTATTAGATTTTGGATTGTGCATTAACATTGTCGAAAACACGACACAAGATGATAACAGGTTGCGTTGACAGGCTAATGGGGTCTTCTACGGGACCCCACGCGTAGTGACATTCATGTCCTCGTGTATAACACACACACACACACACACACATATATATATATGTGTGTGTGTGTGTGTGGTGTGTGTGTGTGTGTGTGTGTATCTATGTATCTATGTAATACGATTAATGACCACGATCAAGAGTCGATTCTGTTATCTGGTTGACAAAAAACGAACATGGTAGAGGCACGGTCCCTCCTCAAATATAGTCACATTACATTGATAGTCAGTACGACTGAAATGAGAGAGAGAGAGAGAGAGAGAGAGAGAGAGAGAGAGAGAGAGAGAGAGAGAGAGAGAGAGAGGGGGGATTGTTTAGCAAATTGTCACGCCTCTTACATCGTAAATCAATCAAACACAAGTACAGACTGTTCATTTCCGCGGTTTTGAGGTAAATAACTATTAAAGCAAACGTGACTGATGATATTTTAACAGGGGGTCGTTTTTCACGTGACGTCACGGTAAGCAGAGATCGAAGGTTCAAAATTCAGTCTTCACAAGGTTGAACGACTATCACAAAAAGCCGATGATTTGAGCGACCATTACTGTCTGATGCAGCAGGTTAATTAACCGGTGAGTTGATACTAGTTATGGTTCGCCACCTCAGCAAGGCCGTTATATCTCCGTGTGCCAATTTTGTCGAATTTTCAACCAAATGGCGACGAAATTATGAAGTATAGGCTTTAATTCGTATATGTGGTAATATAATCTAAAAGCCGTCGCCTGCCAGACGTGCGCTACAAAGACAAAGGCATCCATTCTCTGTGGAGTCGTATACACTACAATTAATTGGTTCGTAAGTGGCATTGCGATGAAGGGGAAGCCAGAATTGACAGAGGGATCCGAATTACTAAAAGACACTGTATTTCACGACGAACTAGGAGTAAATAGCCTGAGAAATATGATATTAATGCCGTAATTATGAAATAATATGAAATAGTGATATTATCGATAAAACCGTCTTGGTTTTGCATCAGGGTAGAGCTTCTTTTATACCAGGTAATACTTGATAAATCACTGAACGTGTATGAATTACACTTAAAGCGCAGTGGTCGTCGCGCTGCGCATCCTCCTGAGGGGGTCCCCCTCTGTTGTAAACAAATCCAAGAACGCCGCACATGTTACGGGTTGATTGTAATGTTTGCGATATTGCCGCTTGTTAAAATGGCGGCTGATCTGTCACAAGCATACCAACTAACCAAGTGTAACACGCAATAAAAGGTCAATTAATCTAAGTTAAATATCTGCTGAATATTGAACAATAATTGCACGCTGGATTGAGATCACATTTGCTCATGATTTTCTTGAATCAGTTGAATGGGGCTCGGCTACTGTTATCGCTCGAGCCATAGAGCTAGACGTACGCATGTACGCATGTATACGCCAACAGACTATCAACGACCTGGCTCTAGCAAGGACGAGAGCTTTCATTTCAAGAGGCCCGACAGGAGTACAACAAGTTGTACAAAGACAACAACTCAAACTACAGAAATCTACAGCTCGCAGAGCAATGCCCGCTGCAGCAAGAAGCATCTCTGCATCTGTTCCGTTCCGTGGGCTGTATGAACGTCCGTGTCAAACCGGGTATATGGCGCGCTACACTCGGCTGTGGAGAATCCAACTCAACTACAACAAAGTTTACCCCGTTTTGGGGTGCAAACGAGAATTCTGAGTACAGGTATCAAGTCAAGCGAAGGACCTTTCATAGGTCTTCTTGTTATGTGGGGGTTATCTCACTTGAAAGAGGATTCAGACCTACCCGGCAATCAGGAGGTACAACAACGAAGTTTGCCCAGCACCGGTTGGATCACTGCATGACCGTGCACAGGCCCGGGGCACAGGATCTCTCGATACGTCTATGCACGGTGTAGCCATGCAATTTTCCTGCCAAATGCCGCGAAAACCCGCTCGTTTTGTCTATTGTTTCCTGACATTTACTATTTCTTACCACGTAATACTAGGAGAAGTAAGACATGGTGATCAACAGTTGGTTGTGGGCCAAGTCGTCGCGGGCCGGCCGGTACGTTGTGGGACCGGATTCTCTATATCTGTGTACGTCAACGCGGTGACCGTCTCCCAACGACATCTCCCGTGTCCTGCTCAGGCTAGCCGATCATGGTCTTGAGTGTAATTTTTGTGTTAGGCATTGTGCTTGTTGCTGGTCTACATATATAGGCAATGTTGATCATTTTAGTTATGTATTTTCACTGTACTGTACATAGCATTGTGTATAACTAGCGTGATCGCGCGCGATCAAAGCTTTTTGTTCACTGTGTCTGCGTACAGTGAACTCAGCGACATAATGTGCTGAGTGTAGTGTCCCAATGTTCGTAGCTCTACACGAGTTTATACCGCTGAAGTTCGTTTCCGATCTTAATATTTTACTATTGCATGATGTTGAGTCTTACAAAGGCCTTAACAAAGTGGGGGACTGCTCCCATCTCACTCCTATTGAAGTTGAGAAGACTTATGTTTACAAAAATTTATGTTTATCAACAAAAAACCACGCAAGCGCGGCGCGACGACCACTGCGCTTTAACATCATAGTCGACGGCGAGCCCTGTAAGTATATGTAATTCTCATCAGGACGCGCCCTTAATGATGTAAAGTATAATTCATACACGTTCCGTGATTTTTATCGAGTGCATGTTGCTGAACAGAAAATAAGCCAAACCCTGATGCAATACCAAAATGATTTCAATAATAATATTTAATTTTATATTATTTGATAATTATGACATTAGTATCATATTTCTCAGACTATTTACTTCTAGTTTGCCTGTGCGTATTTCACAACAGAGGTGAAGATTGTCTTGACCAAGTGACACTTTGAGCTTTGCGAGAAGAGGCCCGGAGAATTCAGCGCCGAGAATCACTAAACTTCAGTAGAATAGGATCTGAAGTCTTTAATTGTGAGTAGTCAGAATGGAAAGTCTAGCGTCTGATGGAATGATTTGGAGTTTGGAACACGCCGTCGCCTGTGTGCTTGGCCTTTTACTGTCAGCGTATGCCTTGAAAGTTGAGCTGTGTAAAGCCAGAGACCCGAACTACGTCGCAGTATGTGATTTCAGCGATCGGATGAGTTGTACAAAAGCCTTCATGTCTCCGTAAGTAGCACGAAGTTACATAGTAAATTTTGTTGCAATGTGTATTTGATATTAAAAGGAGGAATTTTATTTCAAATGGACTGAGGCGCTTTTATACGACAAATAGACATAGACCTCGACCCGTCTGATCGTCTCACATGTCTAGGCCCGTTCCCTAGCAGTAATAGGTGCTTGCAAACCTTTGAGGTACAATCTAATTTGATTTCTACATTTATTGTAGCATAGACAGTACATATGTCTGCTCCACTGCCTGTGATTGCCGTTATCGGCAGTTGACTGCAATCTTGTGTACTGTTTAGGAGTGTATAGTTTGTATATGATTTATGCGGGTTTGGTCGATTGTTTCCGCGTTTATTTCCGCTAATTTTCTGAAACATACAAAAATAAGAACGGCATTATTTCATTTTTGGTGCCTACATCCTCACGGAAATTAAAAGAAATTTAAAGGAAAACGTTTATGACACTAAAAAACAAAAGTAAAAAAACCCTGAGTAGTGTTATGGGTTTCCTGTGATTCGGCATTGAATTTTATATTTGACAACTAGGTAGAAATATGCGTATTTTAATGATAGTTACCATTATTCGTTCGATCTACGGTAACAGATGTACGCATGTACATACATTAATGGCATTGCTATCTGTCGTAAACAAGTGTCCATGACAACCGGACATAAATCTCTACTTCAGTCTATGTCGTGCACAGCTCTCGTCTATGGTTTAATTACCTTGCTGACTGTGGGGGGAGGGGGAAACAACAACTTGGTTTCAGACTCACTTAGCCTCGAAATATACTACTGTTTACGCAAAATGCAACCGACGACGATGTTAAAAAGTTCATAAACCAGACAGTTCATGACGTAAAAGTACACATATTCCTTACTTACACAACCCTTCTCTCCATTCAGATATGGGAAAGGTTTTGGTATCATTGGTCCATTGCTTGGCGATGATCACATCTTGAACTTTCCAAACCCTATACTGGGAATCGTCTTCTATTCCCTCCAGCTGATTATAGGCAAGTTCCTGTTTTGTGCAGCGTGCAGAATGTGTGCGTGTGTTTGTGAGAGAGAGAGAGAGAGAGAGAGAGAGAGAGAGAGAGAGAGAGAGAGAGAGAGAGAGAGGGGAACAGGATGCATCTTTAGATCGTAGTTGAGATGGTTGAAATGGTAAAGAAATGTATTCGGCCTCACCTCTCACCAGCAAAACAATTTACACGTGACTGGAAAGTGAAAGCTCGTGGAATTCCTGAAACTGATTTGTAAGTTGTGTGCTTGCTCATGAATTATGTGGAGTCTGAAATGTGAAAAAAATTGCATCTACTATTACTCATGGCATTTCTGAAGATCTGCCAATGCACCCATTAGGTAAAGTTGAGCTGAAACAGCAGTATGAAGTGGTTTTTAAGTGTGGACAGGAACGGCTAAAGTAAGAAAGGCACAGATAAATCGAAGGGAGAAGGTTTTTTAGGGCAGCCTCTGCAGCTCTGTGATGAAAAAAATCATCATAGACGCGTAGCACGCATAGCTGCGATGTAATCAGAGAAAAAACAACATACATCAATGCTAAACAATTAACACAAACTTGTCTTTTAAAATCAGATCTTTATAAATTAACAGTCATTTCCTGTTATATATATCTCTCTGTACAGGTCAGTGGTTCTACGCAAACGCCATTCTCATCCAGTTCTTACTGTACAGTTCAATCATGTCGTGCATTGGCTCCATCTATCTGGGTTACATTCTGTACTTCGTCCTCAATGACTTCTGTGTCGTCTGCATAGCGACCTACATCGTGAACTTTACCCTGCTTTACATTGATTACATCAATGCATAATGTCTTCATCAAGTCAACCCTCGAGCCTGGCCCGCTGGCTTCTCTACACCTGAGATAATTCCGTTTCAAGCAGTACATACACGCGCCCTCATCGGTGAAATAGGTCCTTTCCAAGATTTGTTTATTCTTTCCAAGCTAGCACCCTAAACAACAGCACTGTGGGCACAGGTTACTGCGCACAGGGTAAGGTTAAATAGCGGAGAGCCCCTGTGACACAGGAAACACGTTTTCTTGGTTACAGGGGTCGTCCGCAGGGTACAAACCATAACCATAACCACAAGGGACTGTGCGATGTGTCCTGAACCGTGTTTAATATGCTTGTCGAACGGATGAGGGAGGATCACGTACGGTGGGAAGTAGCTCTGCATGGCAGGGCTGTGTGTTACCGGCTGTGTGTTTCCGTATAACGCCGCTAACACGCTGTCCTACCATGCAGAGCTAGGTGGGAAATAGGATACACAACGTCAGCTGCTACCATCAAGATTGCGTAAAACGATATAGCTGATTGAAGCATTGGAAATGTTCAAGTAGCTTTCTATGCACATTTCACGACAGAAATTTCAGCTCCACGACGCTCTTTGAGTTTTGTTCATGTTTTCTGTTACAGATGCATGAAAGTCGTACGTTTTCCCAATCCTAACCAAAATGTCGAATCCTAAGCTCTCTAAATATTTGTATGTATTATATTTGAAACAAATTATGTGAAACGTAGAATAAGAGCCATAGGGACGTCGACTCTCTGGAGGTATACATTTGGTTGATATTTATCGACAAAATTACGTCATTCTAAAAACCACACTCCCAGCTCTTTCAAATATCCATATTTCTAGTTGGTTTAATTGTTCAAAACATCTGAGTTTTGGTATGGTACTAAAACTTTTGTTTACCATGCCATAAACTGCGGAGATGTTCCAGACCTATGGGTCATCTTAACCATAAGTTTGGGCCGTTATTGTCAGTTCTTTCCTGCTTTTTTTAGTTCTGATTCGATTTGCTGATTTGTCTTTGGAAAGCTTTTTTCGCGCCTATCGTGATTTTTTGACGGCGCAATTTTCTTGGGCGCGTTTGGGGGCGCTCACACAGACCATGCACAGTGGCCCAGACAGAGACAACCCACATGAACCGTGACGGCCACACGTAATGAGTACACAGCAGCAGTAATCATCACATCACGCCCAAAGCAAAGTTGTGGGACATCTAAACCATACGTTATATGTACTTTTTTGAGTCAACTGTCAGTAGATTGAATGTAGAATGTTATATTTATAGAGTTATGGTTATATTTATTGATGTTCTCAAAAATAAAACAGCTATATAAAATTCCTCGTCAAGCTCAGGTATTTTCTCTCCTTGAACTTTCTTTCACATACATGTATCGGCAAAATCCTGAGAAGAGAGGAAATCTGCAAAATGTAGACTGTGTCTTCGAGTCTTAGGACACCCCACCCCCAGAAAGTTCCTGATTATCTGTTTAGAAAAGCCATATGATTGAAAACAGACATTTTTATCATATTTTTGCCTGCATCCTATCAATAATGCTATATAAGGAAATTTGGTTTGTTTCATACCAGAGATTTCAGTAATCTTGGTAATAATTGTGTTACTGTATGGACTGCTGTTCATTATACTCACGGGCATCTGTAGATGTAATTTGCTGAATACAAGGTATGTGTTATGGTCAACACTGTCCCTTTTTGTTATGAGATGAAACCATTGCTTGAAACATTGGGATTTTTCTTGCATGGGGAACTTGAGCAAGACCGCTTTTGTTACAGTTTTGTGTTGAAAGATGAAGGGGAAATTCAAGAATGATGCATTATGGCATTTGAAGCAGCATGACGTCACATGTCTATTAGCAGGAATGTATTCAGTTGTTTGCACTGGCTTTTGGCTCCCTCTTTCCAAATGAAGAAGTGACGGTGTACCGCCTTGAAGAATCCTGAAAGATGCTGAAATCTACGCCGGCACTGACAGCAGTGATCTATAAAGGTATTATTGCCAGCCACAGTGACTGTGCAGAATCAAAGTGGTACCGCGGACAAAAAAAAAAGCAAAAATATAGCCTGGAATTTGGAGGGAAATAAAAGTATGTAAAATCCAATCAACATGATTGAGAAACTTACCATTCATAATTGTGGGTTTGAGCAATCCTATGCAACAGCTACAAGGTACCAGAGGGAGATGGGTATAATATTATACTATATTCAGTAATTGTTGCTGGCCTTCTTCATGTCTAGCATTCCAAGAAACCACGTTGCAGAATTTTGACAGTCAGTGATGTTTAAATCAAAGCAAGGTAACTGTTGCTTTGTTAAGCAAATTTAAGCTGCGTCTGTTATTTAAAATGTGCCAAAACAAGTTCCAAAAAGAATGAAGTATTTATTAGTCTAGTAGCTGGATTTTCCAAATTTCAACAAACATGGCTTAAATAGCACAGACTAAGAGCAACAATCTTAACAACAATAAATTTGTATATCACATATAAATATTTTCTGACCATCAACGTTCAACAAAGACACAAAGACCTCCTTTTATGTAAAATATTTTCTTTTTTATTTGATTCATGTCAGTATTAAGAACAAATAAATTGTAATCAACTCACTACAGGCTCTGCTTCAGCAAAATAGTGCAAATAAATAAAAAAAGACATATTTATCAAACTGAAGAAAGCATACGGACCAAAATATATACAAATACAGATCAATAACAAAAAGAAAAGTTGACAGAGCAAGAATAAAACAGCGCCCTCTATAACTCATCTAAAGCACTTTGGTGAGATTTGCATGTTTACTGACCAATAGGTTTGCCAGGCGGGCCCTGAACCATGAATATATATTGCTGTTTAGAGCACTTTCCTGCTGCTGGAACCTAGAGTAATACTAGTATAGGCAGTGTGAAAAGAGAGCAGAAAAATTTCATCGATAAATACAAATTTTGACAGGGAGAGGCTGCACATATCGCTTGAACGTAGAGGTATCAAGCATGTGCATTTGATGAAAATACTTCAAAAAAGTCAAAATTTCCCTGGGAGTACCTTGCCCTTGGGGAAGTTAACAAACCATGGGGAGGGGGGGGGGAATAAAGACAATACAAGTAATACGAAGAAAATGTGAAATTTGCATTTTGTTTCAGCTGCTGCATTTCCCTATGTGGGGAGAAAAAGAAAAGTTCATAAGTCTGTGATGGGACTGTACAGATATTGGTGATGTGAATATAAAATTTGTTTCTCCTGGCCACCATATACACCATATGAAACAAGTATTAACATTTTCTAGTGTGCATTTGATGATGGATGGTAGTGGGGACTGGAGTAATACCAGTGTGAGAAACACAGAGGTTGGACTTCACTGCAGCATGACAGTCCGTGCATATTGCAGTGTCGGCAGTCAGCTAGCAGTGGGAGAACAGCCTGTCACCCCTATTTCTAATGTTAAGGTCCATCAACAACAAAGGAAATGAATACACTCCCATCAAATCAGGGGGTGAGAGAGCAAGGATGCCCATTGCTGAAGAGGAGTTTGAAGTTCTTTAGAATGGGATATCCTAAACTATGTGATGAAATTTGCTGTCAAAATGACTTGATCACATTGTGACCTGAAACTGGCACATCTACTGGGTGATCTATTTGGTGCAAGCCCCAAGATAACTAAAAATATTGAACATTCTGGACAACTTTCCCAGTTCACTAAGTTGTCACACTGAAAAATATGAAAAACATAGAACAGTACACTACATGTTGTGATGCTCAGTTAGTCATGGCAGGAGTACGGAGTAAAATTTTGTCTCAGGGAAGATTTCAATAATGCAGGGAATTCTGGCTACTAAGAACTGAGGCTTGGCATCAGTATTGCCCTGATTGTGTTCAGCCCTCAATCTCTATCAACTGGTCCACAATCACCATTGATAACAATGGGTTTGGGTAAAACCAGGTTGATAAAAGGGGTAAGTTCTGACTTGATAGACAAACTCTTATTCAACTGATAAGTTTCAGCTTTACAAACATATCTGGAGCTGAGAAGTTTCCAGATTAGCAAAGCATCCACAAGGCCACATTTCACAGAACATCTTTTTTGTAGTGAGGAAATACATACGCTCCTGTCTGATTTCTGGAAAATATCAAATTGATATACAGGGAAACACTGCAACATAAAAGCATATATTTGTGTTGTATGACAACAAATTGAAATTTACAGTCTGTTGAAAAGTATAGGCAGCATTAATTTACCACTGGCTTATGATATTCCCTTAAAAAGAAAATCTACACTTTCATACAATGTAAGAAACTAAAGTAAGGAAAAACCACAGCAAAACATATTTCATGGAAAGAGCTTGGCAAGATATAAGCAATTCTAAAAACAGAACTATCGCTACAAAATTAGATTTACTGAAATCCCTTGATAAGTGGAAAAAATAGAGTTAGTATTGCTTCTTTAAATAGAACAAAAAATATTTTCATTAACTTTGGGTAATTCTTTCCATCCACCCTCCTCCTGCAGTCTAAACAATTCTGTTATTACTGTCTTGAAAGTTGGATCTGTACGGAGCAGAGCACAGCGGCCAACATTGACAACTTTGGTACAGATCCATGGTCGCTTCAGCGGCCGTTTCTCTACACATGATTGTGCTGTCGCAAAAAAACACAGCGATCACATAAAAGTCCACGCTAACCTCTAATTCAAAAGACCAGTGTTTTTGATAGAAACTTTCTTTTAAAGCGATAAAATTGAAATGACAGCGTGCACTAAGAAAATAATCTCTTATAAGCAAATAACTCATATTTCTTGTATTACATGGGATTGACATCACAAACAGGTAATATTGCATCGAATGCATGACAGAACAATAATATTATATGAAAGAAATATTTCACTGGCTCCAAAAAGTCTTTGGCAGTACAATATTTTACTGTCATTTCACATATTACATGGTAATGCCGTCTCACTTTGAATATATCACATTGCTATTATTACCTGGAGTTGACATCACGCCCATGCGCTAAACAGGCAATAGTACACTTGTAATGCTATTGCATATTGCTAAAAGGCAAACCTGAACCTGCTGAGTGCAAAATTGGATGAAGTGTGCAAACATGAAAAAAACTTGAAACAGTAAATCCAACCCCTAATCTGTTCCTCGCTTTGATTTGCAGCATTCTAACTAGTTTGATGCAAAGAAAATCTTTAAAAGTTTTATGGAACTGAAGACATGGGTAATGGGTGTCAATATCCTTCACAGTACATACTTAATCTCAATCTGAATGCAACTATGTTATCAACATTGATTTTCAAGTCAGAGATGGCACCAACACATCAATTTCAGCTGCACAGTTGGAAAAGCTGCGGCATCTCAGACAAAACAAGGAAAATCCCTGATCATTTTATTCCTAACACTTATGTATGTTTTTTGTTTGTTACATTGACCAACCTCTCAGTGTGTAATTCTGGGAAAATGAAGTATGTCTGCCAGGGACATCTCATTCCGAAATCATTAACTAAATTTTTAAAAATTGCAAAACGATCATAAAGCAGTTTTAACCTGGGATGTTCAAAAATTGTGAATTCTTCCAGAGTACCATGATCTTAATATCTCTCCTTCTCCATATTTAGCAAGATTATATTGTCTTTTGTTTTGACAAACTAACTTTCTTCTGTGGCAGAATTGCAAGGCTAACCTTAGTGGTACATTTGAGTGGTAACTGTTGATGAAAACAAAACAAAAATAAAACAAAACAAATAAACAAATAAAGGCACCTTGAGCAAGCTATGTAAGTTGTAACTGCTTGGGCTAAACGTGAAGAATTAAATTTGTCTGCTAAAGCATGGCCACTGCAACTTGCAACAGACATATGCCAACGTTTGTTTTCTGTTCTCCTGGCCTGCATGTACATATATCTCTTTGTTTTGGCAATACAATCACCACTGCTTCACAACCAACAAACAGTATGTCAACTTTCTATCTTGCGTGGACTGGTAGAACTTTGTCATTTAATGGATATTTAAATAAATTACTTAAAAAGCAAAAAAACTTTTCATCTGTCTTTTGTTGAAGTCTAGCAAGTTGTTCTTCACTCTACTTTGAAGGTAGCTTATGATGTTTAGAAATGTGGTGAGGAATTAAGGACAAAGTATGAAATATGGAACTTCTCATATGGTATAGGATTTGCTTATCAAATAAATTTTGTAGGCTAATATGCAGTCTCTCAGAAGCTTTTAGCCAATTGGTTGGCAGAAACTCATTGTTCTTATTATTTCAAAACAGCCAATCAGGTAGAGAATAGCCCTAGTTTTAGACTCCTTAAGTTGCTGTAAATAACAATTTATCAATCCCACATAACCTTCCGAGGCACTGCACATTGCCAGAATTTTGTTGGCAATTAAAGTTCAAGCTCACAAATCTCAAAAAGTTGTTGCTCTACAGAGATGGACACTGTCTTGAAGAAGTGGACAATGTCTTGAAGAGTGGACAGTGTCTTGAAGATGGGATATTTTTTGCACCATTCTCTATAGTATTTGTTTTCTTAACAAATCTCACATACTTGAAAGTGTAAGACTTATACTTTTGCTCAACCCTTCTTCAATGAAACTTTCCACCATTCTTTTACCAAATCAAGAAAGAAAATCAGGGGTTTCTGTGCAAAATTTTGTTCCAGAGAAACAAATTACCTAACATTTACTGCTTTTTGAAATTCAAAATGGCTGCTACCACTGAGAAAAATTAAACTGTCAATTTTCAGAAAACTGAGACGAAAAAAACTCTTCATATTCCAAGAGCTTTTAAATGAGTCCTCACACATGGTAGATAAGAAAAGAATAGTAAAAATTTGACAGTCCAGATAACTGTCCATGAGGCGTATTATAACTTTAATAGTTTTGTTGAATCTGGAAATTGGAGGAGTTAAAACTGCTGGTAATCACCTCAAATGTACTGAGATCAAAACTCTTTAAGAAAATTACAAGATTATGCAAAGTGTAAGAAAATGAACTTATTCTCTTGAAAATATGATTTTGAAAATTCCAAAATCTGCATAGATTTCTAAATGTTTCCATTTAAGACAGTTTAACAATTCCATCTCCCTACAGAGATGTCTAACTTTGTTAAAAAAACATAGCGGTGATCAAGAGAAGGTATAGTATTTGTGAATAGCGTTCAGAGAATGCAATCAGTGACAAAAATCCCATTTCTTTTCTATAAACATTCATAGTACCTAATTTGCATTACAGTGTAAGAACCACCTGCTTTAACTTCACAAGACATTCTGTCTTAAAAATTTCAAAAAAATTGTCTGAACCTCAACCTATGTGACCCGAGGGTTAATACTAAATATCTTGTTGAATTACCATTGATGAAATGGTGCCGTCGTGATAAAACCATACATGTGTTAGGAAAATGAAAACTTGCAACAGAGGTTGCTTCGTCAGATGAAAAATACCACTGTGGAAATAATGATCCTGATTAATGATTTGGAAACATAAAATTTATATGTTGTCATGTTGTTAATGTATCTGTATTACCGGTATGCACAACGACCTAGCTGCTGAACTCACAAACTTTGGTTGTCAACTTTTCTCTGAATTCGGATGAACGAAGGTTAGAGCGCCCTCTAAGCCAATATGATAAGTTTCAATGTGAACTCATAGAAAGGTTCCAGCATAGACTCTCCTCACTCTGGAGGATCTATGGTTCAAGTGCTAATTTGACGGGTTTTTATCTCAAATCAGACAAAGTTTAACGTGCCCTCTAGGCAAATAAAAAGGATTTCTACCATGTAATACTGCAAGACAGTTTGTTTCTCTCATAACACAAGGAATAAGTGAGCTGATGCACAGAATGTTTCAGAAAAATTCTGCATTGACTCACACAGCTCAGAAACTTTGTGTATTGGAAGAGGGTACACCAGTCATACTGTAAAGTTCTGAACAACCTTACTGGATAGTCCATTTGCAGTGCAAAGTTGTGGTTCTTACATTGGTATGAGGGATTGGCATCTTGCATGCAGTGTGGCAGCTTCATCCAGTATAAGCCTGACAAACTTCACACCTTTGAGTATGCTATACATTTATCTCAATAATAATAATGTGATTATGTTGTCACAAGACAACACAAGCTGTTGGTAACTGCATTGTGTGTACTTAAGCTATTTAAAATGTCATTTTCCAGTGTGTGTTACGTGAGACATCCACACTACGAAAAAAATGACACTTCTGATTGGTCGTTGTGCACGATAAAACAAATCTTATGAATAAATCTGGTTAAAATAAGGTATATATTGTTCTCGATAGAAGCAACACTGGGGATGCTTCATGTCAAATTTATAATGGGCAAGTAAACCGCTGATGTAAAGCCCCCTCTGATTGGCTGACTGATGGCTCACAGACAGCCATGGACAAATCACTGGCCACAAGACATGACTATTCAGCACAGCTTTGATAGTCCTAGCAGGCAATCTATGAACGGCATGTTTCACTTCAATCCACTGAATTTGATATGGTGATGGATTTTGATTTGAAGTGGTTAGTTTCACAATGAGTTTTCAGTTATCTTTGTTTATGATTTTAAATACTGACCAATGTAAGTTTTATTTGATTTAAAGTAAGCATTTATATGGAAAGCTTTTGATACGTTTTCAAGTTGTGAACCTTATGAATAATCACATTCGCTGTCATAAATGTGCCACGACATTTTATGAACAACTTACCAAATTTCTGAATGAATTCTAAATTTAAAACAAAACAAAGCTTTTTTATTTTTTTTTAGCCAATCAGATGGCCCTGTACCTGCCAACTCAATTTGTCTTTGTTCAGCCAATCAGTAATGGCCTTGTACACTCTTATTTCATTTCTGAGCAGCCAATCAGAGATGGTGTTGTATCTTCACTCTGATCGACAGATGTTTAAAAATATTGCTTCACTACAACATTTTAATGACACAGTTGTCAAATGCTTGGTCAGTTGCAGGGAAAAACGGAGATAGAAATCACGCTATAACTAAAACCATGAATTGGATTACCTATCATTATTACTATTGGAAATTTATCCCGAAATCTATCTTGACATATTTGCCTATAATCTGGCACTATCTTCACAACTTCAGCATTGTGCCAAAGTACCAAAGTTAGGATAAATAAAGTCACTTTTGATGAATTTTGCTTGTTGTTTAGCCACATCAAAGAGTCTGAGATAAAACAGCAAAATATAAGTAACTACAGCCCATTTACCAAATAGCCATGAAAATCTTAAAGTTATCCAAGAATAAAAGTAATTGTGCAGAGGGTGGTTAAAATACTTATCAATTTCCTGCTTTGATAATTGTTTTGTTACAAAATACACTTTTCCCCTTAAAATAGCAATCATTATTACAAACACAGTTGGAACATTTAACACACTTAACCGCTCCTGATGTATTTTTACATCAATAAAGAATGTTCCCTCATTTGGTTTAAGTTACAAAATATCCGCTTTTGAAGTATGTTGGCACATGGAAATTTTTGACAAGGTGCAAAATCTGTACTCGTCTTTGCTGCCTGGATTCATCATGGATGTGAGAGCGCCCTCACAAGGCAAACTATAGAGTAGTGGTGCAACACACGTACGCAGGTTATGACCTTTAACCTCGATCTCATAGAAACTGTATGCTGCTAGAAATCCAGAAATGGGTGTGAACTGTGCATACAGAAACATACAGCTGATTCTTTGAACATATACAACAAACCTTTGGTGAACATCCCTATTACTTGGGGAAACACATTTACAAATTATTAAATGTAGCAATACGTATCGCATACTGCCTGCCATATAATGGTTTTTAGATTAGTATTGTCAGTGACAAGGAAATATTTAATTGTGTTAGTATTATTTTCTACAATAATCGTGACGTTCCTCTCATCAGAGAGAGGACACAGAGTCACGAATCTTGCGTTTTGGTTTTCTGTTGTCAATGATATGCTGAACTGTTCTGACATCTTCTGTCAGTCAAGTTCATTGTAAATAAAGTTGTTTATCCCGCCCTACAAACACATTAGTACTCTTTTGAAATTGGAAAGGCACATTAAATATCATTCTGAATGGATTCATCAGCTTTTGCAAGCCAAAAACAATATTATTTATAAAGTCATTAAACATTAAAAGAAAACAACTTCACCTCACACGTTGGCTCTATTGGCATTTTAAAAATTAAAATACACCAATTTTGAAGCTGTATTCCTCAGGTCAAATTTTCTTGAACGGCCAGTTTCTTGAGCTTCAATTTCCTCAAAGAAAAAAATCTTTTCCATTTTGTGGATGCTGTCAGAGTTGAAATGCTGCCACATTTGAAGTTTTTTCTGTCTTGCAATAACTATTATTATTATTCTGCAGCACTGCGTTGAGACTGTTGTCACTTTCAAACTCTATCCACACACGCTACAATCCTGAGACGCCATTTTGGAAAGTGTAGAAACTAGAAAGAATATGTCCGTCACCTTGCAGAAGTGATCCATTCTTTGTGGCTGCCATCAAACATTTAGCGCAATCCTAAATTAAGCTGCATGATATTTCATGAAAAAGCATAATGTCTTTGACATCTTCGTATCATCCTAATCATCAGAACCAACAGGGACTATTTGCTACGCCCTGGTCGTCGGGTGAATATTTAAGGCTTTTGATAAGTCTATATTTGGCAAGTGTCCATTGAGAATTTGCAACTGTGCTATAGGTAACTGTATAGTCTGCTGCTGAGCTATGTGGCCTTGTAACATTGGCTGAGTCTGTATTATGGTTGCCGTGGTAGCGATGGCTTGTGGAGGCCTGACAGGAAGTAGTCCTCTGCTTTCCCTGAAAGAAAAACCAAACAAACAGACATCAATCTTCAAAGTCTTCCCTTCATAAATCTTAACCGTCACTTTCCATTTGAATTTATAGATGTACATTAGTTGGCAATACGCAATACTTTGTCACGCAATATAAGTGATTACCAATCCTCACAAAAGGGCTGTTTACAAATGATATCATTGTTTTCTCATTAATATGCAAATATAAATATAAGTCTGAACATTATGATTTTTGAAATAATGCATACAAGAGCACTGAAAGTATAACTTAACTAGGTGATGGCCAATGTTATGATGGACAACTGATAAGATATATTGATAGCTCAGACTACAAGCTGCAACAACAGCAACGCATGTAACATTGACAAAATTCGTCTGAATTTCTAGCAGCGGTATCCAACATGGCCCACATTCAGCAATGTTTGGTAACAGACCTGCTTCCTTGAACAGGCCTATAACCAATGCAAAACTTAAAATTTCTAAAATTTTACAACTGAACACAGAAAATAAATGACTCTCTTCGCCAAAGCTGGGAAATATGGCCAAATGGTTTGGGAAGCCTGGTAACATTTCTCCTTTAGTGATTGTACATATATACAATTATTCACTCTTTACATGCAACTCCGGCAGATTGCTGAAATGTATATTTGAATGATCACTTGGCATAGATGATTTGGACACAAATGACAATATGGCTGTCATGTTTTCTGTCAAACTTCTGATCTGCAAATCATGAATACAAGCCTGACAAATGTCTATATTGCCAAGTATTTCATGCCATTATATCTGTGGCAGTGAATGAAATCACTGACATATGTATGAATGAAAAGATCACTTCAACAGAAATCACCCGCTGTTCTGAATAAAACCTGACAGGAGATTTGCATCTGTGTCAGAGCTTGCAATTTCTCCTTGAACTTTGTCTTCTTGGTATTTCATAAAATCATATATCATTAAAACCTTGTGATTCTTGTTGTGTGAGAGACCAAATGGTTAGATAATGCTATATACATTAGGTTTGCAGTGTCAATCATACATTTAAAATAAATTTGGCGATTTTTTTTTATGGTGGTGGGGGTGGGAAATTTGATCAAGTTGATACAAAATAACCAACCAGAAGTCACTTTATATATGCATTTTTCAAATTTAAAACAAGTCATTTGATTGGCCCTGCATGAATCTGTTAAACTGTCAGTTTAGGCAGGTATCAGGCCCTGACTGGGTAATCACAATGCAATGAGCAAGCATTGGAATTTCATTCTAGAGAAATTTAATAAGTTCTGTACATTAGCAGACAGCGGTATGGTACCTCTAACAACCGACAAATTCCCTGTACAGACATACAGATCAAGAAGTCAAACAATGCCAATCCCATCTGATCAAGACTTTTTCTTCATAATTTCATTTCTCGGCGAACTATTCCAATCTAATTAATTTGGGATCATGGAAGTCGCTCTCCAGGCATCCATTATGTTTGGCATTCAGCAATATAAGTTGCGGTACCAAAGATGATGGTCTGTAACAGGCTAAGTTTTCATTCAAATACTTAAAATAGAAAAGAAATATAGCAAATCTCCATGAAAAACCCTCAGATTTCCCCTAGATTTTCTTTGACATATTTGTGTCAGTTAAACCTGTCTACTAACGGTACAACCTTACACATAGGTTTTACAAAGGAGTTGTATCATGTTATAGTACTATTTTTCCGTGTTTGCTTTTCATGGACACCATGCCAAGCATAATCTTGTTTTTACAGCACTAAAAGCTAAGCACAGGTTGACTGTTTTCACAAGACACATGTTCACTCTATTTTGACAGAAATACACCGACTCCATTCACTATTTATTGATTTTTTTCTGCTCAAGGTTTCTCACCGTGACTGGTTGTGCTCCGACAATACTTGGAACAGAAAATCTGGCAGAAAATGTCACACAATCGTTTCATTATAAATTCATTTTTCTTTTATTCGGCTAGAACAATCATGTGAGAGAAATGTTTCTGATTTCTTTAAATGAATTACATGTGTTTATGTTGTTGCACTTTTTTATTGGGAATAGAATCATGTGAAACTCAAGATGAGAGCAAATATTACAGTACACTTTATGAACCTCAGCATTAGTGAAATGTCATTTGATTGAAAACATTAGAATATTTATTTATTTCTGCAGTATCTGAAGATAGATGAATGACCTGTTTCACAAGGCTCTTTGTGATAGCGATGTTGGCAATACACTATTTTCACAAGGGTTGGGCTGAAATGTCTTCACTTTTTCCAAAGGCAGAAAGCCATTTCAGTATTATAAAATACTGAGACACTCAAATTAAATGAATGAAAACAACCAGTTGAAATTATCATATGATTTATTTTTTATATGTTTACTGAACTTTAATCAATAAGTAGGATGAGGTACTGTAATTAAGAGGGAATGACGCACATAATTTTGACAAATTGCATAATTTAGGTAACTATTTCTAAGTATTCAGATATTTTTTTCATCTTTTGAAAATTTCTCAGAAGTTTT